>NC_056747.1:615799214-615926714 GCF_019279795.1 Protopterus annectens
TTCCGACGGGACGGAGGTTGGGATTTCCAAGATGCATGTGCCCACAGATGGCAACAGTGGAACTGATATCCCCACCCATAGGCAGTTTCCACTGTTCCTTCACTGCCCAGGACGGGGCTGTGCTGGGGGCTGTGCAGGCGGGCAACGGCCGGGGCCGTTAGCTGTGCCACACGAGCCTCGAGCTGGCGTGGGGCCCAAGAACAGTGTCTTGGATCTCCCTTCGCACCACAGACCGGACACCGGAGGGTGAGTGGATCGAACCCTCCGGCCACACTTGCAGAAGGGGGACGGGCCCCATCCCCTGCAGCGCTTCCACCCGAAGGTGGCACAGGGCCACCGGAGGGGGGTCCGGCCTGGGCACTGGTGCCAGGTGCAGTCACCAGCTGAGGTGGGAGAGGTGGGTCCGCTGGGACCTGCCTTCCCAAGCGTTCTAGGTTTGTGAGTAGTTATGTTAGTTTGGGTTAGTGGCATTGTATTCCATTCAGATTAGTTGTAACAGCATGCATTGGTATTCCCATCAAACAAACACCCAGATATTAACACCATTGAACAAGGGGCATATCAATATCACATGCATTATTTGAACAGAAATACACAGTCAAACAACATGCAGGGTTGATTAATGGCAACAGGCCATCAGATTTGCAGGTATGAACAGGGCACATGCACGAACAGACATGCATATATTTTTGAAACGGACAAATGTCCATGATTAATGAAATGTTCACATACCATTATTTAGTGGGTGTTGTTATATGGAATTATAGGGTTGGGCGGAGATAGAAAGTGATGACACATTCATATGTTACACATTGATTTACATTTATAATAGGTACACAATTAAGTTGAGGCTGATGTTTCAAAATAAATTTTATTTGACTGTCAAGCTACACCTGTTACAAATACATCACTATCCTACTTATTTTGAATTTGATCAGATACATCATCCTGCTACACTTTGATGACAGGACAGGGGACAACTATGGCTGTTTTGTCTGTCAGATAATCATTCATTCTATCTGCAAATTGTTTACTGTGATCACCATATACAGCATTTGGCTAGACATTCCAGATTCTGACACACTGAAATCAGTTTGGTATATTAAGTTGTACTTCCCACATGCATTTAGTTCTGTAGAAACACACTGGGGCTAATATATTCCGCCCTTATTACTACTTTATTTATTCATACATGACCCTTTCTGTCAGTCTCACACTTCCTGCAAATTCACAGTTCAGGTTGCTACTTCTAGGCTTTGTTCACATGTTAGACTAGTGGTGATTCAAACACTTTCCAACAGCCTCACTTCTGTCATGATTCAGCATTTCAACAGGGGATATATCTCACATGTGACTACCTCAGATTCTGAAGCTGTACTCTTGAGACTACTGCAGGTTACACTATATTTAATTAATGGTGGGACATCTGTATTACAGCACTGTTTAATTCTATCAATTATATTTCCAGTTACACTTGCATACTGATGAACTTGTTGCAGCCATACCTGCAGACTTTCAAATCTTGCTTGCACATTATATTACTTTTAATCAATACACTGCAGTGTTCTGATACATGCTACAGTATAATATTTATTTACAAGTACTGGGTGGGGTTACTAACCTGCACGGTGGCGCATCCGCACCAGCCTATGGGCATGCATCTCGCGATTCATAGAGCGGACACCTGCAGCTGTAATACAAAAGAAGTAATATTGGACTACACATCTCCATGGTATCAGCTAGTTGAAATCCTTACATACATAAGTAAAATGTAACTTACTCAGTAGTGGGGCGTTGGGCATATCCCGGGCCTCCTGGATCCATTCGGACAACTGGACTTGCTTGCGTCGTTTCAAGTCCGCATGGTGGTGACGGACCTGCTCACCAGTGCGTGGAATGCCAGTAGCACTGGTCAGATCACAAGCCAACTGGTCCCATGCTTCTGCCCTATATGCTCCCCATGAGACCTGGCCCTGCATGAGTTGGGCCTCGTGATGATGGACAAGGAGCCAGACCATGTATCTGGACTCCTCAACGCCCCAACGCTGTGCTCGAAAGCAACGTCCCTCACCTACTCCACTCATTCTGACTGCAGCTCTGATCTACAATCGTTTCTGCTGTGTATTCCCGCCTATGGGGCTTATATATGCCGATTTTCCCGCACATTTCTCTGATTGGCCGTTTTGGAATTGTATCTACTTCACTGAAAATGCTTTATCATGCTCCATTCTGGATTTTATCCCATATATATGCTATTTCTGCATTTCTAGGTATTGCTGTCATGGCTTAGTGGTTTAGTACCTTGACTCTAGTGCATGGTATCCTGGGTTCAAATCTGGCAACTGATTTTTGATTTTCCTGACAGAAATGAGTTGAGACCTGTCAATCAAACATGCCAAAAGCACTTTTAAGCACTTAAAACCAGGTCTGCGCTCGTTTGCTGAGCTAACGATCGCACTGGCAGTTAGCTTGTGGGAGCGGCGCAAGCGGTGCGCTGGGATAAACCTTAATTGGCTAGTGACACACATGTTCAGCTAAGCACAGCTAGTTGCAAACAGTTTCAGTCTGTTAAACCGATGCCTAGCAACAGGCACGCAGTTTGCAGCTTTTTAAACACTACTCAGCTACGGGCACTCCGTCTCACAGCAGCTTAGCTATCAGTACATTTCTGACTATTTTTGTTATTGTGTTACTTCAGAATATATGCTCCGTTTCATTCCATTTTACAAAAGGGAATACATTTACATGTGTACAATACTGTCAGGGGGCTTTTTAGTGCTTATTTACAAAAAAAAAAAAAAGGTTGTTGTGGGGGCTCGAACCCTGCCTGCCTACTCTTAGGCTGGCAACTCTACCGCTAAGCTATTACTTCTTGGCTTACTTTGCATATTTAGTTCTTATATCCTTTTCCACTGATTGCTAACTGTGATTGCGCTAGTAGCACACCCGCGCACACGGGCGCACACAGTAGCAAACATTTACGGGGTTTAAAAAAAAAAAAGGTTTTAATTTAATTTTATTACATCTCTTCACTTTATACAGTGATGGTCTATCGGGGCATGTGTTGTGTAGTGTGTTTATGCACATTTCCATGGCCTCTCTCGTGGCTGTTTACTTTCAGCCATTCTAGTCTTCCGGGGGCGTGTCCGCTTGCAGGGCTTAGCCTACTGACACGCCCCCTACTCTCTTACACGGACCGTGTAAGAGTTACTAGTGTGATTCAGCATGCCTCATGCACCTCATGCATATGCATGACATGCTGACATCACACAGTTTCACTGCAGCCTCCGTGTAAGAGTTATAACTCTTACACGGAGGCTTCCTGAATCTGGCCCAAGGTGTTTTCATCTTAACATTTACTGTTGAATTTCATAAACAACACATGGCATAAAACATAAAATATTACCTTACAGTTTTTACTTATGTATTATTTAGGTTCATAGGTTCATAGGTTGATACTAGGCTATCTGCCCTAGGGCATTTATAAGCCTAGCCAGAGTATGTTTGCCTTTCGCCTCCCTTTTAGATTAGTTAATTGTGCCTCTGTATAGTAGGTCACAGAAGATAGCCCTTTTAAGGTTAGTTTACTGTGCCTCTGTCTAGCAGGGACATAGAAGAGATCCCAGGGGTAAACTTACGATCTCCCATCCACTCGTCAAGATTTCTCTTGATAGAGGGTCATTGAGGGGCTCTGCCTAACATGGATTGTGATTTTGTTCCAGAGTGAGGGAAGCCTCTGGGATATGAATCTGTCCCTCCAGCATGTCCTATTTATTGCTGTGCTGTGGTTTAAGTCCCTGGAGCGTGTAGCTCTAAGGGATTTGGATTTCCTGAGGTGGAGCATGTCCATTAATTCTGGGTTGGACATGGCTTTGTATGTCAGACATAGATCGCCTCTGAGTAGGCAGTAAGCAACTGAGTAGAGCTGGAGTTTCTTTAGCCGAGCTGCATAGGACATGTGTTTGAGGCCCTTGATCCTCTTGGTGAGGTACTTTTGGGGTCTCCCCAGTTGCTGCAGGTGTCGGGTAAGGTACATCCCAAATGGGGCATTGTATTCAATTATGGGCCTGATGAGTAGAGGGGCACAATGACCTCTCTTGATCTAGATGTGAACCCTTTCGTGATAAGGTGGGCTATATAGAAGGTCTTTCTAACCATTTTGGCAACGTGATTGTCAAAGGAGAGATTACTATCTACTTGGGTCCCCAAATCCCTAATTACTTCTTCCGTACTTAATGGATTACCACCTATGTGGTAATTTGTGGACACTTTGTTTTTTCCAAAGGGGATGACTATGCACTTTTTGGCATTTAGCTTGAGGCCATGGCTGTGGCACCAGGTATCCGTCTCTGTGAGACCCTTTTGGAGAATGCTTGTGTCAGCCGGAGAATCGTTTATGGCTCCCAGTTTGCAGTCATCTGCGAACTTGGTCAGCCATAGTCCTCCTGTGTTAGCCTGTACCTCAGAGAAGTCTATACCGAACAAGAGAGGTCCCAGGACTGAGCCTTGTGGGACGCCACTTGTAACTGGTTTAGAGTCTGACATGGCACCTGCAATTCTGACCATGCGGGTTCTATCCCTGAGCCAGTTTGCAACCCATCTTGTGACATAGGGGTTGATATTTAAGCTGGTGAGTTTATTTATGATGCCCGAATAAGGTATTGTGTCGAAGGCTTTTGCGAGGTCCAGGTAGGCTGTGTGGAGTACCTTCCCTTCATCTATGGCCTTGGTAACTGTTTCAAAGAAGTCAACTAGGTTTAAGAGGCAAGATCTGCCCTTAACAAAGCCGAATTGGGTAGGATCCAGTGTCTGGAGGTTCCCAATGTCTTTGTTTATGAGTTCCATGATGATACGCTCCATAGCTTTGCAGACCAGACTAGTCAGGCTTATAGGGCGATAGTTTCCGGGGTCCGTTGTGGCACCACCTTTGTGGAGCGGGACCACTGTTGCTGTATGCCATTCTTTGGGTACATATCCTGTAGTAAGGCTGAGATTGAGCAGTGACTTTATGTGAGGGTTCAGTTCTTCTTGGAGCTCGTGTAAGACGCAGCCCGGGGCACCGTCCGGTCCTATTGATGCTGTGTTTTTTGCTTTGGAGAGGGCAGCTTTCACCTGTGCATCTGTGATGTCAGGGAGGCTACATTCTGTTGGGATAGACATTTGCTCTTTTGGGGGGGAAGGGGGGAGAAGTTTGCACTGAACCTGTCTGCCAGGATGTTGGCAATGTATGTGGGTTCAGTGTATTTTTTGCCATTTTGCACTAACTCAGAGCATATCTGGGAGTTGCCACCCAGATTCCTGACATAACTAAAGAAGGCCTTGTGATTATCTTTAGCGTCTTGTGCAATTTTTCTTTCGAAGCTGGCCTTAGATGATTTTATGAGGGATCATAGTTTCTTGTTAGTACTGATTAGAGATGCCTTCCTTTTTTGGGTTTTTGCTCTATCATGTAGTAGCTTCCTTCTTCTGTTGTAAAGCTTATTTATGGCCGGGGTCCACCCAGGGTTGCCAGATTTCCAACCAGCCAGGTAGGGACAAAAAAAAAAAAAAAAAAAAAAAAAGGGTCTTTCATAGCAAGTGAAGAGCAAAAAAAAAAAAAAGGTCTTTAATGCGGAACAGAGTTCCACATTAAAGAACAGTAGCTCTGCACTAAACACGGAGCTTCTCGTGTTTAATGCATTGCAGTTCCGCATTCAACACAAGTAGCTCCGTGTTTAGCGATTTTTGATTAGCCCGTATACTGGCATACGGGCCAATTAAAAATCGTTAAACACGGAGCTACATCTGTTTAATGCGGAACACAAGAAGCTCTGTGTTTAGCGATTTTTGATTGGCCCGTATGCCAGGTATACGGGCCAATAAAAAAAAAAAAAAAGCGGGGGCTGGCCGGGATTTAAACTGGCAGGCGGAACTCGGGATCAGGCTGCTGATCTCGTGGCAGTCCTGCCCAAATAGGGACGTCTGGCAACCCTGGGTCCACCAGAGAGGTCTCCTGTCTTTGGAGGAGTGAGTCTTGGTTTTATTTGGGATAGCACGATCCATGCATTCCTGTAGGTGTCCATAGAATGCGTTTGTAAAGGATTCTGCGGTTTGGGCAGTATTTTCCACTGGCCCAGGGGCTTTGAAGGATTCCACCTCGGTTTTGAGAAGTGTGAAGTTTGCTTTTGAGAAATTTTTCACCATGGTTTCCTTGGCTGGGGCTGGGGACGGGATAAGGATGTCCAGTGAGATTAATTTATTTATTACATTAGTTTTACTTTTAAAAGATAACATATCTTTTAGTCTTATTTAAATGTCTGTTTTAAGTCTTTCATGAATGAAATGTTACTATCAAGGGGTTGTCCCTTGTAGGAGGCTTGATAGTCACATGATGTAGTCACATGATGTTTTTTTTTAATTCTATTGGTCAAAGCAGTACTTTTAAAGAGGAAGTTGTTTCATGTATTTTATCTGATGGAGTTTTTAATTTTAAGACAAAAGCGCTCATGTATTCAAGTATTTTTGAATTAAAGGATTGAATTTTGAAGAATACATTTGCTTCATCGTGCTGCTTCTTTCCTAGTTTGTTTCTTTGCTTTTTGGAGTTTGTTTGGATGAGCTTTTAGTTGGGTTGCTGCCCTTTATTGCTACTGGAAGGATGCTGAGGTTGGCAGAATAGTTTTTCCTTCTCTTTGTTTGGCCAAAGCAGTGTCAGGAGTGATGACCAAACTAGATTTGTTGAGGTTCTTCTGAATCTGCAGTGAATTTGTTTTTCTGAAGTACTGGCACTCTAAGGAAGAGGCGTGACTTGCTGGTCATCCTGTTTTTTGTTGGAGTGCTGTGAGATTTTTTTTTTTTTTTTTTTTTTTTTAAGATTTTTTTTTTTGTGGAGGAGACCAGCCCTGTGATGGGTCCACGTTAGGGTCTGGATTGAGTACTTGGTAGGATCTTGCTTGCCTTTGAGTGTAGTCTTTTCCTCTTCTTGTTAGTTTAGTGGTTTTTGGAAATGAGCGTGTATGCTCCTCATTGGGAGGAGTATGCTTTTGAAGTTTCCATACCTCTTACTTCTTTAAGGATGTAATTGATTACCCCAGGTCTTGGGGTAGGGGATAGAGATAGACTGTAGTTGTCATTTAAGGCTTTGGAAAACTGTGAGGTCCTGGTAAGTGGTTCTTCTCTGACAAGAGACTTTGCTTTTTTTGGCCACCTGCCAGGGTATCTGGTTTACTGGGTTTGTCAGCCTTTGGCTGACAAACCCATGACACATGACATTCCAGGAGGAGATATCAACTGAAGACAGACTACCACATATGTAGAAGGGGAAGCAATTCTTCATGAAAATTGCTGATTTCTTGTTACCCTCTCAGTCAATGGACAGCAGACATCTGTGGTGTTGGAGATGGGAGTAGCATTTGTAGACATCTGCTGCTGAATCTTTGTTACACTTGTGGAGATTGGAAGCATATCTTGCCCCTGGTACTGAGTGAGTGCCAGATAGAAACAGAGCACTGAATGTTTGGCAGCTTTACTTTGTGAGGGCTGCCCTCTGTTCTGCATAAAGGTCCTCCCCTCTAAGGGTCTTAAACTTCTGGTTCGAGGGGGTGTTCCTTGTTTATGGGAATCCCCTGACCTTGTGTTATAGGACTTTAGTCAGGAGTTGGTTCAATCCTCATAGCACCACCTCCTTCTGGTTTTCTGATGCCATTCCTTTTTTTGGAAGGGGTGCCTACTTCCATCTTCTCGCTTTTGTGAAGGTGGTTTGTGGGCTTGTTCAGGTGCTTTTTTCCTCAGAGTTCTCGGAGAAACCCAGTATTTGGTAATTTTTTGATAGTTTGTTGAATATGTAAGTCAAATTTTAAGTTATTGTTAATAGCGACAACTAGTAGTTTAGTGTTGGAGACTACTTCAGTTATTGTATTGTTGTAAGAGGTGATTTTGATGTTTGTTTTGCAATCATTATTAAACTTAAGTGTGAAAAGTAGTAGTTTTGACAAGTTTGGAGTCAGGATGAGGTTGGATTTGGCAAGCCAAGTTTTGATGGAGGTGAAGGAGTCCTGAACTATTTATTGAACCTGAGTGGGATTCTAGGCTGCACATATGAGAGTAGAAACATCAGCAGTACATAGGAATATTGGTGGCCAAGGCCAATGCTATGATGATCTTCATGTGCAGTACAGTTGCACACACAGCATGCATGTCAGCATGTATGTGAATACTAGAAAAGACTAACCACACAGATTGGGAATACAGCTGGATGTGGATGAGAGAATCTCTTCATGTGTGATGAATGAGTAGGCCGGACACCACATGCATCTCAGGAATGTACTGCAGGTATTCACGTGGAATCCCCCTGAAGAAAAAGGCAGACAGGCCTCTCCATTCTTCCACATGTGGCAGTATCTCTTAATCAAGGTCTAGGTTCTGCAATACTTTTAGTTTAATATCAAGAGATTCCTCTGCATCCATTAGATCCCACCATCAGAGCACCTCAGCATCATGCTCACATGCCAGCACTTGCTCAAAGTCTATGAGACCATCACCCACACTGTTCTTAGAGGACATTATATAGGACATCTGCTAAACATAAGAGAAATTGTAAACATCAATAAAATTGACAGTACTCATCCAGAAGTCATTTGCAGACTGTGTTGATGCTGTTTTTTTTAAGTTAGCTACTTTTTCCTGTACACAGGTAACTCTGTAAATGTCAGTGTAGTGAAACAGTTACAGCATAGCTGTAAACATATTTCATAACTGCTGTTCTACACTTCAGTCAAAGCCTCCCAGTATAACTAACACTTGCGCCACTGACATATCAACATTGTATAAATGATGATGGCTAATACTTTATGAAAAACATTTTTTTCTTGACAAATAGAAAAATGTCTGATGTACAATATAAGAGGACCATGCACCACCTAGCATAGCCCAGAAGTAGCAATGCATTCATCAAGTTTTATATGTGTAGTTTTGCACTGCGACATAATGACTGATGTTAAGTTGTCATTCTCGCCTTCATTCTTGCTGGATGGGTTCGGAGCCGATCCTCGGCTCCGACTCGGCCTATACTATAGCTCGAGAGCTATTTTTACCGGCTCGAGGCAGCCCTATAACCCACAATACCATGCGTTAACTCCCCAGATCTCGTTTGCCGCTTCGCTGAGAGGTTGTCTTTTTTTACCGGCTCAGGTCAGTAAGAGATTTATTTTATTAAACTAAATTTTCAGGTAGTTTCTCCAGTTAGTTACCCTTGTTTAGGTCCCTACTAATTGCCCTGTTCATACAACCCTTTTTATACCCCTTCTTCCCTTCTTTAGTTAATTTTTATCTTTGGGCCTACGGGCTTTACCTTAGTTTCCCCACCCCTTATAGTGTCTGTGTGTGTGGGTTTTAGTCAGTTCCCTTAACTTTTCTAATTTTAAGTTGAGTGTGTGTGTGGACTGACTGTGTTTACTGTGGTTAGGACTATGTCCAAAGACACTAAGGTCTCGGGATTCAAGAAGTGTGACTCGTGCTGTCAGAAAATGTCTCTGACAGACGGTCACACTTCTTGTGTCTATTGCTTGGGGCCTTTACACCTGCAGGACTCTTGTTCCGTCTGTCACGGGTTTACTTCAAGAGTCCTGCAGGAGAGGCGTAATAAGCTCATCCTAAGGGGCTTGTTAAAGGCCGATGACTCCCCGTCCAAGTCTGGCTAGGGGAAGTCTTCAAAAACCGCCAAACCCTCGGCTCCAGCTTCTGAGTCGAGGGCTGGCGTTATCGAGATGGCTCCGACATCGGTTCCATCCGGATCCAAGGGGGGCAAAGTAGTTTCCGCTCCGAAACCAGCATCGGAGCCGACCCCAGCGCGCAAGAGCTCTAGATCCCCCTCACTAGATTCCGTCTGATCGGCTCCGAGATCCCCTCTCCTATCGGAGTGGAGTCATAGGACTCACTCATGTAGGTCATCCAGGCTCTCCGACCACGACATCGAGAGGGTGGTCAGTAGGCTCATAAAATCTCAGGCACTAGCCCAAATGCTCCAGAGCCCATCTCACCAGACTGTGGCTCCTTTGGTACCGCTATCGATTCCTCCTCCGACTCACCTCTCGAGTTCGGAGCCGGAGTTTGTCGGAACCGTAACCTTACCCACGTCGGAGCCGATACTCCCACCTTCGGCTCTGGTGTCGTTGGCTCCGACCTCTTTATTGCTTCCGTCCGTGGAGAGGTCCGGGCACCGGGACTCCATTGTTGGCTCCGAGGGGGCGAGTGGCATTGGACCCTTGTCCCACCCCGCTCTCCCTCTCGGAGCTTCGGCTCTGGTTAGTTCGGCCCCGACATCATTCTCGGAGCCTTCTCTGTCGGTGCCGGGGGCAGTTCCGGTCTCTTCGGAGCCGGGACTACCTTTGGTATCTGATAGGGGAGCCTTCGAGGTGATGAGGAGCGTGTTGGACCCAGTGTCCACTCCAAGGTTAAGTTCTGCAGCTCCTCCCTCTACAGTGCCTGTTATGGTCTCTGGCCATCCTCCTACATCTGACAGCAGAGATCCAAAGCGTAGGGTACCCACCTTGGGTGTCTCCTCCTCTTCTGGGGGCTCCCCTGAAGTTTCAGGGGAACCCCCTAAGAAAAGAAAGTGCAAGAGGAAGCACATAGACTCCCCCGAGTCTGTCACGTCGGACACCGACTTGGATGAGTCGGAGGGTTCCCCAAGATCCCCCTCTGAGGATGCCTCTTTTTCAGACATCCTAGAGATCCTAAAACAGAGGGGAAATTGGTCCACTCTCAAACCTTCCGAGGACGAGTTGGTTTACTTTGACGCTTTTGGATCTCGCCCTTCCACCTCCTGGGTGTCTCCCCCTTTCGACCCACTAATGGAGGTAGTGGCTAGAAAGGCGTTGGCAGCTCCTCATTCAATGGAACCTACCCCTAGGAGGCCTTCTAAATTTATTTCTGCACCAGAGGACAAATCCTTCCTCACCAAAGGCGTTTCAGTTGATGCTATGGTGGTAGCAGCAGCCACTAAGAAGGAATTGGCTGATCCTTCTGTACCTGTTCATCCTCCTAACAAAGAGTCCAGGACCATGGACAGGTACGCAGCGGACATTTGCTTCAGCGACCTTTACTATGCGATCGCTGAACTATTTATGTCATTTCACCCGCCTTCAGAGAGACCTGCTCAAAGAGCTGGGTGAAACGGTACAGGATCCTTCTGCTGCGGGGTATCAGGACAAGATAAACTCCCAGCCGGCCACCCTGAACTCCATTGTTAACTCCTCCATGCGGCTTATCTCTTACGCAGCCGATGGAGCGAGTAGGGCCGCTGGCACAGGTGTTGCGTTGAGACGTCACGCTTGGATGCGACTCTGTAACTTTGCCGATCCCTTCAAGGCGTCCTTCACCAACACCCCCTTTGATGGTTCAGAATTGTTTGGACCTCAGGTGAAGAATACCCTCACCAGATGCCTGCAAGATGGTAAGACTCTCTCTGCCGTGGGAGTCCATTTTTCCACACCTTCTAGACCTTATCCTAAGGGACAGAGGGGTGGAAAGATGTGGTTCCGCAAACCACAGGGAGTTGCGCCTGCTGCACGTGGTGAATTTCCCCCTAGAGGCAGAGGGGGGAATAATAACAGACGCCGCCCCAGGGGCAGAGGGGGTCCACAGAACCAGGGTTCCAGGGAATCTTTCCCTGACCAACCCTTTCAGCATCCCTGAGAAGCTGCCCGACTGTCCGCCTTCGGAGGCAGTCGGGGGAAGATTATCTCTGTACCCGGAAGCCTGGCAATCCCTCTCCTAAGACACATGGGTACAGAAGATCATATCTGAGGGTTACAAAATTCCCTTCACTTCCCCTCGGGTACAACCGCCAAGACCCCTACCAGACGTACCACCCGCACAAAGGGGTCAGGCTCAGTTAGAAATAAAAAAGCTGTTAGAAAAAAAGAGTCATCCAGGCAGTCCCAGCAGATCAGCTAGGATCCGGAATCTACTCCAGATTCTTTTTGGTACCAAAAAAGACTGGAGACTGGAGACCCATTTTGGACCTCAGCAGATTGAACAACTCTGTACAAAAGACAAAATTTTGGATGGTAACACTGCAGTCCATTCTACCCTTTTTGGGCAGAGACAACTGGATGTGCTCCTTAGACCTCCAGGACGCGTGCTATCATATAAAGATACACAGGCGCTCCAGGAGGTTTCTCCGCTTCCGGCTGGGAGCCAGTCATTATCAGTTCAGAACCCTGCCCTTTGGTCTCACCACAGCCCCCCGGGTGTTCACCAAATGCTTGGCAGTGGTCATGGCTCACCTGAGACAAAAAGGATTCCAGGTGTTTCCATATCTAGACGACTGGCTCATTTCCGCTACCACCAAGCAGCATCTTATAATGGCCAGGGATTACACTATTCAACTTTGCAACAGTCTAGGTATTTCTATAAATTTTGCAAAGTCCTCCTTGTCGCCTTGTCAATGTATAAACTTTATAGGCGCAGTATTAAACACCACAGAAATGTCTGCAACATTACCACCTCAGAGAGTGACAGACATAAGGCGGAATGTTCAGTCCCTGTTTCAGCCCAACAGAGTTCAAGTCAAGCTAGTATTGAAAGCGTTAGGCCTCATGGCAGCAGCGATTCTTCTACTCCCATTAGCCCGCTTCCACATGAGGCTCCTTCAGTGGATGCTGTTTTCTCAGTGGTCCTTTCAACAGCTACCAATGACTCACAACATTTTGATAACCCCATCTTGCAAGAATCGCCTCTCCTGGTGGATGGTTTCCCCTCAGCTTTTTCAGGTCAGACCCTTTGTCCCCCCCCCAGTTGCCACGGTGACAACGGATGCCTCCCTGATCGGGTGGGGGGGGGCATTATCAGGGCAGGACGGTCCAGGGCACATGGCAACAATCAGAACGCCACCTGCACATAAATGTCCTGGAGATGAGGGTGGTGCTTTTGACGTTGCAAGCCCTTCAGAGCTCTCTTCCCACAGGGATTATAGCAATTCAAACGGACAATATGTCTGTGGTGTGGTACATAAACAAGCAGGGCGGAACAAAGCCCTACCCCCTATGTTGAGAAGCACTCAGACTTTGGCAATGGGCGATTTCCTCTCAACGGTTTCTGATAGCAACGCACATCCCCGGGAAGTCTAACGTCATAGCGGACAGATTGAGCAGAACTATCCTCATGCCTCACGAGTGGTCTCTAAATCAAGCGGTAGCAGACAGAATATTTCAGAAGTGGGGCCAGCCTTGCTGCGATCTTTTCGCAACTCCTCAAAACAGCAAGTGCCTCGACTTCTTCACACTCTTTCCTCTACCAGGCCATCCCCCCAGAGACGCTCTTGTTCACGATTGGCCCCGGGGTCTTCTATATGCCTTTCCTCCTTTGCCATTGATCCCGCAATTAATTCAGAAAGCAACCGCATTGAGATCCAAAATGATCGTCATTGCCCCGTTTTGGCCTCAACAAGTATGGTTTCCGTTCCTGCACAGTTACCTACTGGAACAGCCTTGGCATCTGGAACCCCTTCCAGATCTGTTGACCCATCTCACGGGCAAGCTGCATCAGTCTCTTCATTCCCTCAACCTCACAGTTTGGTTGCTCCACTTCCAGCCATAGCCAGGCTTCCCCTTATTTCTCCTCGTGTTCGTGATATCATTCTGGCTTCCCATAAGTCCAATACTAGGAAGACGTATGTGAGTAAATGGAAGCGTTTTTCGCATTGGGCACAAACTAGGTCCCTAGATCCTTTCCATGCACCCATTCATAAGGTTCTAGACTTTCTGGCCGAGCTTTTTCATTCAGGGTCATCGTCGGCCACTATCAGGGTCCAATTAGCGGCCATTGCTAATTTTCATGTTGGGCTCTCAGAAGCAAATATTATGTCCCACAAACTCTGTAAAGCCTTCCTCAAGGGCATCTTTTTGCTTAGACCTCCAGTTAAAGATCCACCTCCACAATGGGATTTGAGTTTAGTTCTAACCTCATTGATTCTGACTCCTTTTGAACCTGCAGCTTCTTGCTCCCTCAAGCTTCTTTCTTGGAAAACTCTGTTTTTAGTAGCCATAACATCTGCCAGAAGGGTATCGGAACTTCAAGCCTTGTCTGTCCGTCCCCCTTATTTGGTCTTTCACAAAGACAGGGTAACTCTCAGAACAAACCCTTCCTTCCTACCGAAAGTGTCCTCGGAAGCAAATCTAAACCACTGCATTGACTTGCCTGTCTTCTTCCCAGACTATGCCAACAGGGCTGAACAGAAATTACATTCATTAGATGTTCATCGCCAATTACGGTATTATCTAGACAGGACAAAACAACTCAGAAAGTCAGACCAGCTCTTTCTCTCTTATGCTGCAGGAAAGAAAGGGCTTCCGGTATCGAAGGTTACTCTTTCCAGATGGTTGACATCTATTATTACCTTTGTCTATGAGTTGAGACACAGGCAACTTCCGTCTAGGCCTAAGGCTCATTCAACCAGGGCACTATCAACATCAACGGCATTTCAAGGAAGGTTACCACTAGATGCCATATGTGCAGCAGCTACATGGGCTTCCAAACATACCTTTATTGCCCATTACAAACTTGATGTAGCCTCCAGAAATAGAGTTGACTTTGGTTCCACTGTACTCAGGAGTCTGTTCCATTGAGCCACCCAGGACTAAGATGCTAGGGACGCTGTCCCATCCAGCAAGAATGAAGGCGAGAATGACAACTCAACATTAAGAAGTTATGTTCTTACCATAACGTTCCATGTTAGTTGTCTTCTTCTCGCCTTCTTTCTTGCATCCTTCCCTCCTGCTCCCTAGCCTGGATAGACTTGAGGTCTCTGAGTCCTTCCATTTCTGGAGATTTAACATGTTACGGTTTCCCCGTATCCTTAATGTTACTAGCAGGGAGCCCGTACTTGCAAATGAGGATTATGATATTATGATATTATATTTATACTATGTCTTAGCTTCCAAACGAGATCTGGGGAGTTAGCGCATGGTATTGTGGGTTATAGGGCTGCCTCGAGCCGGTAAAAATAGCTCTCGAGCTATAGTATAGGCCGAGTCGGAGCCAAGGATCGGCTCCGAACCCATCCAGCAAGAAAGAAGGCGAGAAGAAGACAACTAACATGGAACGTTACGGTAAGAACATAACTTCTTATTATGGCGCACAGATTTGGGCAAGATGCCTCCCCTTTGACTGTGTAGCCATATACTATGCTGAAGCCTGCAGGGGGAATGGGGGTTGCTGTGTGTAGAACAGAGTGTGTGTATATGTACCTTTAAGAAGCATTTCCAGATGTGGGCATGTGCATATAAACAGTAAGCACATGCAGGCAGCAGTGCCATTTTGAGAGAACAGCCAGAATGTTAACATGTATGAATGTGGTAGTCAGTCTGTAAGTTTATTTAAGTTTAAGTTACAAAGCCACATTCCTGATGTGTTTGTGTGTAGTAAATCTGCTTGAAATGAACCCAGGAATGTTTGTCTGTTTTATCCTAACCAGATGAGTGACATGGTTTCAGAACCGGGATTGAGAGAGCAAGTTTTTCAATCCATGAGGTGCAGAGTTGAAGGTGTAGGCAGATTGAGCTGGTTGAGTGAAATGGAACTCAGACAACCAAAAAGGACCAGAAAGGTAACCAAAACTTGCACAAATTATTTATTTTGCAAACAAATGAAACAGAGCACTTGTAATGCACAAAGCTCATTATTAATCAAACGAGTAGCACAAAACGTATTATTAATCAAACAAACGGTACAGAACGCATTATTAATTAAACAAAATGTTTAAAACTACGACATTTGACAAAACTAGCAGAGATATTCATATGTGGCTCAGAATTAGATTCATAGGTTCATACCTGTTTACTAGGCTAATGACCACAAGGGCCTTTTTAAGCATAGCCATGCATCCCAAATCTCTGATGAGTTCTGATACTCTTGATAAGTGTAAGCATGGGCCTGGGAGATGAACCATTTACAGGTTAACTGTTTGCATCAGAGACGTAAGTGCCAAACCAGGGATGAATTTCTGGTTTCCCATCCAATTGTCCAAGTTGCATTTGAATTTTATTAGGCAGGAACTCTGCTTCACATGGATGGGGAGTCTGTTCCATAGATGAGGTGGTCTCTGAGATACATACCTATCTCTCCAACAGGCCCTTTTTATATCATAGGCAAGGGTAATTCTGGTACTGTTTGTTTTGTTTTGTGGATATGCAGGAGATCCATCACAGTGGGGTCTGACAATGCCCTGTATGCCAGGCATAGATCTCCCCTCAAACGCCTGTAGGAGACAGAATACAGAGTAAAGCCTTGACGCGATCTGCATAGGACATAATACTTGTGCCCTGTATTCTTTTAGTGAGGAACCTCTGTGGGACGTTCCAGTTGTTGGATATGCCTGGTTAGGTACATACCAAAGGGGTAGTGTACTCAATGATAGGTCTGATGAATGCCGAATACAGTGGAACAATGACTTCCTTGGACTTGGATGCCATACCATCATTTATAAGTTGTGCAACAGAGAATGATTTCTTCACCACTGTAGACACGTGATGATCAAAGGCTAGATTACTATCTATGTGTGTCTCTAAGTCCCTGACTACTGGGTCAACTCTAAAGGGGTGTGTTGTCAATATGATGGACTTAGATGCCATACCATCATTTATAAGTTGTGCAACAGAGAATGATTTCTTCACCACTGTAGACACGTGATGATCAAAGGCTAGATTACTATCTATGTGTGTCTCTAAGTCCCTGACTACTGGGTCAGCTCTAAAGGGGTGTGTTGTCAATATGATAGTTACCAGGGATGGGTGACTTCCTAAAGGATACTATTATGCACTTCTTGGCGTTTAGATTTAGTCCATGACTATGACACCAGTTGTTTGTCTGTGTCAGCCCCTTCTGGAGAACATTTGTGTCAATGTGAGAGTCAGTGACAGCTCCTAATTTGCAATCATCTGCAAATTTAGTCAGCCAGAGACCACTGACATTGGTCTTGACTTCTGAGAAGCAAATGCCAAAAAGGAGCGGTCCAAAGGACTGATCCCTGAGGGACTGCGCTTGTGACTGGCCTCTTTGTAGAGGTGGACTCCCCAATTCTAACTTCCTGGGTTCTGTCTATGAGCCAGTTGGCTATCCACCGGGTGACATACGGGTTTGTACTTAACCCCTTGAGTTTGACAACAATTCCCAAGTGGGGTATTGTGTCAAATGCCTTGGCCAGGTCAAAGTAGGCAGTGTGAACGATTTTGCTCTCATCCATTGCTTTACTGACATTCTCAAAGAAGTCCACCAGGTTGAGTAGGCATGATCTGCCCTTTACGAAGCCAAACTGGGTTGGGTCCAGTGTCTGGAGGTTTGCTATATCTCTGTTGATCATCTCCATGATAATTCTTTCAATAGTTTTATATATAAGACTAGTGAGAGTTTCCAAGGTCTGTGGATGGCCCACTTTTGTGCATAGAAGGATGACTGTTGCTTTTCTCCATTCATGAGGCACTAGGCCTGTTTGGATTTGCATAATGAGCATGTTTAAAGTAAAACGAGCGCAAGAAAAGTATAATGAGCATGATAAGAGATTAAATGGGCATAATGAGTACAATAAAAGGGCAAAATAAGCTTAAAGAGTAAGGCTACTGCATGTTTTTTAGTAAAAGACCGTGTTTGGGCACAAACTACTATTTTGCTTTGGCCAAAGCCATTCAAAGCATAACTAGAGTTGTTCGAAGTATCTCAGATTGTGCAAAGTGTTTGCAGAGTCTGTGCTTTATTACGGTGCAGTTATTTCAAAGAGTTTACTGTGTGCAGAGTACAGTTATACTGCTAAGTGCAGTCAAAGTACAGCCATTTTGAAAAGTTTCTTGTGCTGTCTGCATTTATTTGCAGACTGCCATAATTTCAGTGTTTCTTACACTGTACAGAGTTATTTTGCAAAGTACAGTAATTTTGAAAGGTTCCTGTGCTGTGTATAGTTTATTTGCAAAGTGCATTCATTTCAAAGTGTTTCTTACGGTGAGCTTCTTCTGCTGTGTACAGTTAATTCGCAAAGCACAGTCATTTCAAAGTATTTCTGATAAGGAGTGGTTTCGCAAAGTACAGTGATTTTAAAGTGCTCTTATGCTAGACTTATTTGGCAAAGTGCAGTTGTTTCAAAGAATCTGTTGTGCTATTGGGCATAATTACAAGTTCTGGCATATTTATGTGTGTGTATGTTCGTACATAATTCCAAGCACCTCCATTACTGTGCACTGATATGGCAGAGGCATTTTGCAGACCCAGTTCACTTGTGTTTGATCATAATATAGCACAGAATTGGAGAGTATTTGAACAGGAATAACATATTTTCATGCAAACAGCTTTTTCTGACCAATATGCACGTACAAGGAAATTAATTTTGCTTAATTTAGCTGGGTCAGAGGCCATTGAAAAAGAGTGTTTATTTGTGTATGCACCAGAAGTATATGCACGAGAGGGGGAAGCCGCCATATTGTGGTACTGGGTGAATCAAGAGAGGACCCTGGGTGCTTGAAACGTAAATTTAGAGAAATGTGAAACCCCCCCCCAGACATATGTTACATTAGAGAGGCACCTATTTTATACAAAAGACCAAAAGCTAGGTGAAACTTTTGCAGCTTATATCACTGACTTGAGAAATAAGGTTAAAACATGAAAATTTGGTAACTTGAAAGATGAGTTAATAAAGGACAGGCTTGTGTGTGGTGTTAATAATGCTGCAGTGAGAAAGATTTTGCTTTGTGACAGTGATTTAATGTTAGGTAAAGCCATAGAGATTTGTCAAATCCATGAGCTTACAAAAAGACACACAAGTATGCCTGCAAATGATAAGAGCATGGTTTCAGCAGTCTCTAGAGCAAGCGTAGACAGCATGCAGCATGTGGCAAGCAGAAGCATGCCTAAGCACATGGCAGCTGCAACCCGTTCCGGATTCCCTGGGAGGAGCCGTAACTTTCTAGCAAGTTCCAAGACTAGCTCAGCAAAATGGACATGCTCAGTGTAGTATAAGGGTGAGTCACCAAAACCCAAGTCAAGTCTTATTGTTAACTGTCGTAATTATGGAGCCAATCATAAGTCTAAAAGAGTGAAGTGTTTAGTATTTGGTCAGCAATGCCACAAGTATAAAAAATGGAATCACTTTCAAAAGTTTTGCAAATCAGGCAAGCCTCATTCAGTTATTAAGAAATGTCACTCAAAAAACAGGTTGATCATATACAAAGCTGCAACCCTACTTTCTATGTAGATGGTGTGTCAGTGGTTGGTGAAAGGTTAATGAAGTAGATTTGTTGGAAAAAGAATGAACTATTTTGTACTGTCCTGATCAATGGTAAACCTACAGAGCTCAAAGTAGACACTGGTTCAAAGTATAATGTGAAGTCAGCAGAAACATTTGCTAGAGTGAGAGCTGGTGAGCAACTTAATTTGTCCAGTTGTGTGAAGCTTGTTGCTTATGGAGGTGAAGAGATTCAAACCGAAGGCTCAGTAGTGCTTTCTTGCTATTCAGCTGGGAGCAGTTACAGCTTGCAATTTTATGTAGTCTAAAGACCTGTGCAGTCATTATTAGGTCTCAGAGACAGCTTAAAAGCAAAACTGCTTTATTTTACCAAAGAAGTACATTATGTAAGCACGTGTCCCAGTTCAAGCTTTACTGATGCTATTTACTCAAGAGTATGCTGATGTGCTCGACGACAAGTTAGGCAAACTTCCAGTTGTGTACTCCATGAAAGTAGACCCAGTGGTCAGACCAGCAAGGAGAGTTCCAGTAACTATGCAGGACAAAGTCAAGGTCCAATTAGACAAAGTGGTGCAGCAAGGTTTGATTTGTCCAGTCACAGAACCAACTGAGTGGATGTCTTCCATGGTAGCTGCTCATAAGAGAAATTCAGATGAAATCAGAACATGCATTGACCCAAGAAACTTGACAAGGCATTAAAGAGACCTCAACATCCTATGCGTACAGTCGAGGAGATTGCCGCCCTTATGCCAAAGGCCATTGTTTTTTCTGCCTTAAGATGCAAAGAGTTTGTTTTGGCAAGTAATGCTTCATCGCAAATTTGGAAGATACAGATTCCTCAGGATGACTTTTGGAATAAATTCTGCTAGTGAAGTCTTTCAGCGTGCAATGAGGCAAATTTTTTTCAGTCTATCAGTGTGCTATAATAGTTGATTTACTGGTTGGAGGTAATGGCGAAGCAGAGCATGACGGAAACCTCAGGAAAGTTCTGGACAGAGTACGTGAAGTGTACTTGAAGCTTAATCTTCTGAAATGTAAATTCAAGCTACCAGAAGTTACTTATGTAGGTCATTTATTTACCAGTACAAGCTTATGAACAGACCCTTCTAAACAAGCAGCCATTCTTGAGATGCCAGCCCCAGACAATGTCCAAGCATTACAGCATTTTCTTGGTATGGTTAACTATTTGGGCAAATTTATCCTGACTTTAGTGAGTTATCAGCAACTTTAAGAGAACTGACACACAAAAATGTTGCTTGGTCATGGTTGGAACAATACCAGACAGCATTTGATAACCTCAAACAGCAAATTGCTAACCCACCTACATTGAGATACTATGATGTCCACAAACCAGTAGTTCTTTCCTGTCATGCTTCTAAGTTCAATCTTGGTGCAATTATTCTTCAGGAGGGCAGACCTGTTGCCTATGGGTGTATCTTACCCAAACTAAGATGCAGTATGCTCAAATTGAGAAGGAACTGTTGGCAGTTGTGTTTGCATGTTAGAAGTTCCATGCTTATATCTATGGCCGAGCTATCCAAATCGAAACTGATCATCAACCTCTAGTCACTATTTTAAAGAAGCCTATGCATACCCCTCCAGCAAGACTACAAAGAATGACGCTCTGATTATGAAAGTACAATTTCAAAATGGTCTGTACCAAAGGCAAACTTCTTTATCTGGCTGATACCTTATCCAGATCGCCCAGAAATACCACAAAACACCTTGATGCAGAGAATTTTGAGTTTGATGTCATGGAAGTGCGTAGTTTTTCTACCACAAGACTTGATGAGCTGAGAGATCATGCAAAGACTGATCCTATTTTGCAAAAGCTCATCAATGTTGGATGGCAGTCAAAGCAATCCTGTGTACCACCAGAAGTACAACCTAATTTTCCATACAGAGATGAGATGCTGATAGAAGATGGTATCATTTGCGAAGGTCCAAAAGTTGTTGTTCCTACTTCCTTTCAACATGAATACTTTCAGATTTTGCATTGTGGCCACCCAGGTTCCAATTCTAACAAAAGAAGGGCAAGAGGGCTAGTATTTTGGCCTTCTCTCAAAGGACATTGATAAAGTGTTTTCTTCTTGTTCTGTATGCAACAGTACACCACAGTAAACCGCATTTGCCAAAAGAGCCACTTCAGCTAAGCCATATTCCCGAACTACCTTGGTCAGTAGTTGTCATTGACATATGTGAGTGGAATAATCAGCATTATTAGTGTTGGTAGACTCTTATTCGAACTGGTTTGAGATTGATTTGCTACCTAACTTAACGTCCAGTGCTGTTATTACTAAGATGAAACGTCATTTCTCAGTCCTGGTAGTCCACACAAAGTTATTTCTGACAACGTTACTCAGTTAGTTTAGCAGTCATTTGTTTCAGAGATTTGCAAAAGAGTGGGACTTTATCCATGTTACTAGCAGTCCTGAATATCTACAGTCAAATGGCCTTGCTGAACTTGCAGTACAGAGTGCAAAGCAATTACTGGAGAGGTCAAAATGTGACAATACTGATATCTTCTTGAATTTACTTAATCTCAGAAATATACCCTGTGACAACTTGGCTCGCCTGCTCAGAGACTTCTATCTAGGCAAACCAGAACAACATTGCCTATCAGTTCTAGTGTATTGGTGCCGAATGCTAAAAAATAAGAAAGCAATCAAAGCCCAACTTAAGCGTTCATGTTAGGCAGTCCGATCTCACCTTTATTTTTACATATGGGTTCGGAGCCGATCCTCGGCTCCGACTTGGCCGATTTACAAGCTGGAAGAGTTCTGGTTGGCTCGTGGCTAAGTAGGTATCCCATGGTGCACCAGTACAATCCCCAGATCTCCTTTGACGCGTCGATGAGTTCGGTTGTGCTTCTCTTGGCCCTGGCTAAGTTTTTCAAAATTCTTTATATTCGATCGTATTTCAATGTTTTATTAGAACCTTTATGGTATATTTAGTGTTGCTAATATATTAGGCAGTTGTATTGCTTGCCCTTTTGAGTGCAACTTAGTTTACTAGTGGTTATTGGTATCCTGTGTGCCAGTTAGTTTTAGACACCGTTGCACATTTTTTGATTATTAGATAGAGTTTTTGGTTGTTTTCCGCTCTTAGTCAACAGGGGCTCCTGTTGTCTTGTCTGTTGTTATTTTGACCTTTTTTTTTTTTTTTTGGTCACAGTTGGCAGTTAGTTTCTGCTATTTTGTCATTGTTGGTTTTGGTGGGGATCTGCTTGTGAATTTACTAGGATTGCAAGTATACTTCCTGTTTTTAGGAATATAGAAATTTATTGTGTCATTTACGGTTTCTCTTGTGTGAATGGGCTTTCCTTTCTGGTCTGTTTAAATTAGAAGACCTAGTTTTCACTACACCGGCCTAGGTCCGTTTAAGTTAGACGACCTAGTCCTTGTGTAACTCCTTTAGCTAGCTTTCTCTACACCGGGCTAGGCCCGTTTAAGTTAGAGGACCTAGTCCTCGTGTAACTCCTTCTTAGGGTTAGGCCCGTTTTAGTTAGAGGACCTGGTCCTCCTCCTTTTTCTCTCTTTCAGTGTCTCTGGGTTTTGTGTGTGTAATATGTCTAAGGAAAGTAAGGAGCATAAACCCTCTGGGTTCAAAAAGTGCATGAAATGCTCCCAAAAGATGTTCTTAATGGATGGCCACAGTAGCTGTGTCTACTGCCTAGGGGCCATCCACTTACAGGAGTCGTGCTTGTTCTGCCATGCTTTTTTTCCTAGAGTGTTACAGGAGAGAAAGAACAAACTCATACTCAAGGGTCTATTGAAACCATCCTTTGAGGAAGCACTATCCAGTTCTTCGGCTTCCTCTAAGTCTGGGAAATCAAAATCCTCAAAAAGGCCTTCTCTGGCACTGGCTGGTGTCTCAGAGCCACCTTCTAAACATTCGAAACAATCCAAATCTGCCTCCTTGACTCCTCAGCCTTTGGAGCCGAAGGAGAGCATCATGGTGGTGTCAGAGTCATTTACAGGTGTTTCGGAACTGATCTCTGAACCTATTGATACAGCAATTGACTCTGCTACCCGGAGCCGGTCTGTAAGCTCCCTACCGGTTTCCGTAACAATTAAGTCTCCAGTGCCCCCCAGGTCAAGATCCCCTACTATGTCTTCCAGGAGCCTTTCAGAAGAAGATGTGGAGAGGGTAGTGCTGAGAAGTCGTCTGCCTTACCAAAATTATTATTGGCTCTGACCCATTCGGCTCCGGAGCCACTTGGCCCAGCTTTCACCTTGTCTGCTATTCCTCCTCTGAGCCATACTGGCCTTTTGGAGCTGGAGTGCTTGGTGCCAACAGAGGAAATGCTGGCTCCAGCTCACTTTGTTGCTGCCTTGGAGCCGGGTTTGGCTCCGACACGCTCGGTGCCGTCCATCGTGTCCAGGGGCCAAAGCTGTCCTGTCGGCACCGACAGGGAGGGTTGGAATCGATTTACTTCGGTTCCGAGTCTTCCTCTCGGTGCTTCGGCCAGGGTGAGCTTGGACCCTGCATCTGTCTCGGAGCCAACAGCTCTGGCTCCGGCACCGACCCTCATCTCTTCGGAGCGGGGCAGGTCTTCGGAGCCGGAGAGGTCGGAGTTTGAGATGATGAGGAGCATGCTGTCTCATTCTCCAGCCCCTACCAGTGGCACCAGCACTCTTCCTCCGAGAGCACCCACTTTGGTCTCAGCCCCTACTCTCTCTGGAGACAGCAGAGACCCACATCCTCACGAACCATCGGCTGGTGGCCCCCACTCTTCTCAGGCTTCCCCGGAATATCCTTCCGAGGAGCCTCCCCGGAAGAGGTTATGTAAGAGGAAACATGTTGGCTTCCAGAATGAGTCTTTGACATCGGACACTGACCTCGAGGAGTCGGAAGGGTCCCCCAAGTCGTCCTCTGATAATGTCTCCTTTTAGGACATTTTAGAGATCCTTAGGCAGAGGTGCGACTGGCCCACTGTTAACCCTTCTGATGAGGAGTCAGTGTACCTGAAGGCTTTCGGGTCTCAACCTTCTGCCTCTTGGGTGTCTCCACCTTTTGACGAACTGACGGATCTAGTTAGTCGAAAGGTGTGGGATACTCCTGACACCGTGGAGCCAGTCCCCAGGAGACCAAATAAGTTCTTGTCTGCCCCTCCTGGTAAAGAGTTCTTGTCCAAGGGCGTTCCCGTAGATGCCATGGTGGTGGCAGCGGCCACGAAGGAGTTAGCGGAGACTTCTTCATCTGTTCATCCGCCAAACAAGGAGTCTCGACAGATTTACCGATTTGGGAAACGTATATTTAGTTCAGTGGCTTTTACCCTTCGATCGCTGAACTATCTCTCGCACTTCACGAGGTGCAAAGGGATCTCCTCAAGAAGTTAGGAGATTCCATACAAGGTGCGTGTACTGAGGGAGTTCCTGTCAAGATTTCTACTCAGTTGTCCACCTTAAATTCTGTGGTTAACTCCTCCATGTGACTTATCTCTTATGCTGTGGATGGAGCGAGTAGAGCAGTGGGTTCCGGAGTTGCTTTTAGGCACCACTCCTCGATGCGCTTATGTAATTTTAAGGAACCGTTCAAGTGTAATTTCACCAATGCCCTGTTTGATGGTTCCTAATTGGTTCCAAGGTGAAGAATACACTCACTCAGTGTGAGCAAGAAGGAAAGAAGCTTTCTGCCATGGGAGTGCGTTTTACTGTCCCTTCCAGACCATACCCCAAGGGTCAAAGGGGCGGTAAAATGTGGTTCAAGAAGTCCCAGAGGGTCTTTCCTGACACACAGGGTGAATCCTCCTTCAGAGGCAGAGGAGGAGGAAACGGCAGATGTCGCCCTAGAGGCAGGGGTGGTCCGCAATATCAACAAGGCCGTGATTCCTTTTGAGGACGGCCTTATCAACGCTCCTGATGTGGAGCCCGACTGCGCTTCTCTGGGGCCGGTCGGAGGTCGCATTTCTTTGTACCAAGAAGCCTGGCTAAATATCACCCAAGACAAGTGGGTACAAAGAGTTGTTACCAGAGGCTATATCATACCCTTTTCCCTATCACCGTTTGTTCTCAAAAGGATCCCAGATGTACCACCCAATCTCGGGGATCAGGCAACTGTGGAGATCAACAAGTTGCTCTTAAAAAGAGTCATCCAGCCCATCCCAGCAGACCAGATAGGATCCAGAACTTATTCCCGGTTCTTTTTAGTTTCAGAATGAACCGGAGATTGGATGCCAATATTGGATCTCAGCAGATTGAACAAATCAGTGAAGAAGGGCAAGTTTCAAATGGTAACACTGCAGTCTATACTCCCGTTGTTAGGGAAAGACTTTTGGATGTGCTCTCTGGATCTTCAGATACTACCTCATAAAAATGGACAAGGCATCCAGAAGCCATCTACGCTTCCGGCTGGGAGCCAGTCACTATCAGTTTCACGCTCTGCCCTTTGGTCTCACCACAGCCCCCAGGGTGTTCACCAAATGCATGGCAGTAGTGACAGCTCACCTGAGACGTCAGGGATTCCAGGTGTTTCCGTATTTGGATGACTGGCTCCTGACCACCCCCCACCAGGCATCTACTCCTCCAAAACAGGGATGCCACAATTCAACTTTGTACTCAGTTAGGGATCTCCATAAATTGGAAAAAATCTGCATTATTGCCCTCTCAGTCTGTGATTTTTATAGGTGCAGAGGTAGACACAGTGAACATGACAGCTCGTCTCCCCGCTGAAAGGGCACAGAACTTAATCTCCTAAGTTCAATGTTTTCTCCCGTTGCGAAAAGTCAAAACGAAGTGGGTTCTTCAGCTCCTCGGGACTATGGCTTCCACAGTTCTATTGGTACCATTAGCCAGGTTGCACATGAGAATTCT
The DNA here is from genome assembly GCF_019279795.1 of Protopterus annectens. Lineage (NCBI taxonomy): Eukaryota > Metazoa > Chordata > Ceratodontiformes > Protopteridae > Protopterus > Protopterus annectens. Next base: position 615,825,237 of record NC_056747.1, read on the forward strand.
CCAGTGGCTTCTGTCTTCCCAATGGTCCTTCCAATCTCTCCCACTGAGTCATCCTATCCTGCTGACGGAATCTTGTAAGAAGGACCTTCTTTGGTGGACAGCTCCCAATCAACTGATCACGGGTGCCCCCTTTGTTCCTGCCCAACCCATTGCCACTGTGACCATGGATGCCTCCCAGATCGGGTGGGGGGGGGGGGGCATTATTTCGACAGGACTTTCCAAGGCACATGACAAGAACACGAGGCTCATCTGCATGTCAGTATTCTGGAGATGAGGGCGGTGCTTCAGGCGTTGCAAGCACTTCAAGACCTTCTTCCTCTAGGGACAATTGCGATACAATCAGACAAAATGTCAGTGTATTGATATTCAACAAACAGGGCGGTACCAGATCTTACCCACTCTGTCGAGAGGACATGCGAGTTTGGGAATGGGCGATTTCTTCCCAGAGCTTTCTGGTTGCAATGTACATTCCAGGGACGACCAACGTGATGGCCGACAAGCTCAGCAGGGCAATCCTAATGCCTCACGAGTGACCTCTGAAACAGGAAACAGTGGATCAGATTTTCCAGAAATGGGGATAGCCTTGCTGCGACCTTTTTGCCAGCCCAGTCAATACCAAATGCAGCAGCTGTTTTTCCCTCATTCTCCCTCCGGGGGAGACGCCCAGAGACGCTCTGGCTCACGATTGGCCCATGGGACTTCTGTATGCCTTTCCTCCAATCCCTCTCATTTCCAAAGTGATTCAGAAAGCCAGTCGGCTGGGAAGAAAGTTGATCCTCATTGCTCCTTACTGGCCTCGTCATGTCTGGTTCCCCTTCTTCGAGCCTCTCCTCCTGGAAGATCCTTGGATTCTGGACCCAGTTCCAGATCTATTGACTCACATGTCGGGTTCACTACACCCCTCAGTCTACACCCTCAAATTGACAGAGTGGCTGCTCCAGTTTCATCCCTAGTCAGGCTTCATGATATCTCATCCTCGGTGTCACGTATTCTTATGTCCTCCCATAAACCTTCAACTAGGAGGCTGTATGGCAGTAAATGAAAAAGATTTTCTATTTGGGCACAAAGAATGAATGTAGATCCATACACTGCTCCTATCCCTGTGATTTTGGATTTTCTTTCTGAACCTTTTCAGCAAGGATCTGCCGCTGCCACTATCAGAGTCCAATTGGCGGTGATTTTGCATTTTCACTTAGGGTTTCCAGATACCAATTTAATGTTTCATAAGCTATGCAAGACCTTTTTGAAAGGGGCCACTCTATTGAGACCACCTCTGCAAGAACCAGTGGCTTCTTTGGATTTAAATTTTGTGTTGTCCAAATTGACTTCTCCCCCCTTTGAACCTTCCCACTCATCTTCTCTAAAATTTTTGTCTTGGAAGACCTTGTTTTTGGTAGCTATCACATCAGCTAGACAGATATCTGAGCTACAGGCCTTGTCTGTTAAGCCACCGTATTTGATTTTTCACAAAGACAGGGTGTCATTACATACTAATCCCTCCTTTGTCCCCAAAATTTGTTCTAATGCTACCTTAAACCAATCAATAGAACTCCCAGTTTTCTTCCCTAACCACTGTGATGCAGCTGAGTACCGTTTTCATCAGCTAGACGTTCATAGACAACTATGTTTTTATCTACAGCGGACTAAGGTTTTCAGGAAATCAGATCAATTATTAATTTCCTTTTCTGACTCTAGATTGGGCTTACCAGTTTCTAAAATGATGCTATCTAATTGGATTTCTAGTTGTATAGCCTTTATCTATAGCTTGTAGGGCAAACCTGTATCCTACAGGATCAAGGCTCATTCTACCAGGTCGCTGTCTACCTCTGCAGCTTTTCAAGCCAGGGTACCACTTGATAATATTTGTGCAGCAGCTACGTGGGCTACCCCTCACACTTTTATTACACATTACAAATTGGATTTGGCATCCAGGGGTAGAGCATCCTTTGGCTCCACGATGCTCAAGAGTATTTTCCAATGAGCCACCCAAGAATAAGGTGCTAGGGACGCTGTCCCATATGTAAAAATAAAGGTGAGATCGGACTACCTAACATTAAGAAGTTATGTACTCACCATAATGTTCCATGTTGGTAGTCCATCTCGCTCTTCATTTTTACCAGCCCGCCCTCCTGCCCCCATCCTGGAAGATCTGGAAGTAATAATTTGGTTGCCCTTGGTTGGGGACCCTTTAGTATTGGTTGTTTTTATGGTTGTTATTCTAGTGAGCAGCAAACAAGATCTGGGGATTGTACTGGTGCACCATGGGATACCTGCTTAGCTACCAGCCAACCAGAAGTCTTCCAGCTCGTAAATCGGCCGAGTTGGAGCTGAGGATCGGCTCCGAACCCATATGTACAAATTAAGGGTGAGATGGACTACCAACATGGAACGTTATGGTGAGTTCATAACTTCTTATTTTCAGAAGTCAAGCTATGATAGAACAAGCAGATTTCTTCCTCCACTGAAAGAAGAAAAGATAATAAGGATGCAAAGGGCAAAAAGCTTTGATCGAATTGGTCAAGCGAGAGGTATATGTGCTGAGCTGGGATCCTACTTAGTGGAATCTGAGGGTATAGAATACAGGACATCTTCTTCTTGTATCAGAAACAATATCGCAGCATCGTACCTGTGATACAGACTCTAGATCTCGGAGCAACCCTGCCAATTTTCATACCAAAGAACATGTCTCGTTATCCATTTCCATTCCTGGTGATGTCTCAGATGTCCCCAAAGTTGAACATTCCTTGAAGACAGTCTCTGTTGCTAGATCCAATTCTAACTTTTGTGTTACACAGTCAAGTCGTATTTCTAGACCTAAAATGCATCTTCTCCATATTTTATTTTCCAGCTGACACAGAATGCTCACTGGAATCTTGGCTAATGACACTATAACTGCCAGGGAGCTGCACACAAAATACACAGCAACCTGGACAGGATTGTTTTATATGTGTCCAATTTTGTATAATTGCATGTCAGAAGATCATTTCTTTTTAAACTGCTTTAAGAAGCATTTCCAGATGTGGGCACGTGTATATAAATAGAGAACATGTGCAGGCAGCAGTGCCATTTTGATAGAACAGCCAGAGTGTTAACATGTATGAATGTGGTAGTCAGTCTGTTTATAAGTTTATTTAAGTTACAAAGCCTCATTCCTGATGTGTTTGTGTCTAATAAAGCTGCCTGAATTGAACCCATGAATATTTGTCTGTCTTATCCTGACCAGACAAGTGACACCATGTAACTGCTAGTGGCTGGCCATCATCTGTATCAACACTGGTGAGAGGAATAATTGAGGGAGCTTCACCTTCCTATTTATGACTGGCTATGGCAGTCACATATCAGACTAACACATGATCATGTAATACAGAATGCAACATACAGTAAACATACTGCATACAGTAAAAGGGTCATTCTGAAAGCCCCCTTCCCCCCTTCTGAGTCATCAGTGCAATGGAAATGGTCTTTGAGCAGGCCAAACCTTCGCTCAGCGACTGTATCTTGAAGGAGGTGTTGTTGAAGGGCTCCTCAGCAGCTCCCTGGCAGTTATAGTGTCATTAGCCAAGATTCCAGTGAGCATTCTGTGTCAGCTGGAAAATAAAATATGGAGAAGATGCATAACAAATGGGGGGGGGGGGATTAGTCACTACTAGTTAAATCACAATGTAGGTGGAGAAATAACTGTGGTTAACAATATTGTAATACTCTGTACTTATCAACTAATTGACCTTGAAGAATCTTAACATGCAGATAAAGGTGGTACTGTGAGTCTGTGTGCCAAATATGAGAATTGTGGGCACTGCTAGTATGCTGGTCCTCCACATTGGTGATGTATCCCTGTGTGTCTCACGCTACCTGGCATCTGATGGAATGGTAACCCTTCCTGTTCTGGTACTGCTCCCCTGTTGTCTGTATGGGCACTAATAGGAACATGGGTGCAGTGTATCGTACCAATTACCAAGTACCTCAGGAAAGTGTGTCATTCTGTAGAAGGCATCCATGGTATTGGTTTGGTCTTGAGGTGTCATTGGAAAATAGATATATATATATATTTCATATGCCCCAAGGGTGTAGCGTGGAACTGTTGAAGTATCCTCAAGGCAGAAGCCTATAAGAGACCCAGCATGTCCCCATTTTGTGTTTGGAAGGTGGTTGTGGCAGGTATAGTGGGAGCATATCCACAGGTATAGGAAGATCACACACTCCTCCAGTTCCTCATATCCAGCTCGGCCACTTTCTAAAGGTTCTAGGATCTGACTCTCGAGCTGCTCCCTTATCCATAATGCCACTGACCACTACTGTACTTCAGATCTTGTTTTCAGCTCTTCAAGATTGGACAGGTTTGCAATCACTCAAGCTCCTTGTGGGGTTTTAGTGAGTTATTACTGCAATATTTTCTTTTTCTCCTTTCATAATAGGTTCATAGGTAGCTACTACGCTATCGGCCCTAGGGCCTATGTAAGCCTAGCCAACAAGGTTCCCTGGCTTTCACCACCCCTGGATGCTATTTACCTGTTCCCCTGTCTAGCAGGGCCACCGATGTGATGCCTAGGGTGAATTTCCTATTGCCCATCCACTCATCAAGATTTTTCTTGGAGAGTGCTAGTGACGAACTCTGCTTGACATAGATAGGTAGTTTGTTCCAGAGTATGGGAAGTCTCTGGGACAGGAATCTATCCCTCCAGCATGTTCTGTTAATTGTGGCAATGAGATTTAGGTCCCTAGAGCATGTGGCTCTGAGGGATTGGGATTTCTTTAGGTGTAGCATGTCCAGCAGCTGAGGGTTTGACATAGCTTTGTATGTTAGGCAGAGATCACCTCGCAGTAGGCGATATGCTATGGAGTAAAGCTGGAGTTTTTGAGGTGGTCAGCATAGGGCAACTGTTTAAGTCCCATAATCCTCTTTGTGAGGTATTTTTGTGGCCTTTCTAGCTGCTGCAGATGCCTTGTAAAGTACATTCCAAATGGGGTGTTGTACTGTATAATGGGTCTAATGAGAGCAGAGTAGAGGGGGACAATGACTTCTTTTTTCCTGGATGATAACCCTTTCATGATAAGGTGTGCTAGGATTTTCTGACTACTGTAGTGATGTGATTATCAAAGGAGAGGCTACTGTCCACAAGAGTCCCGAGGTCTCTTATCATGCCTTCGGTGTTAAGTGGGCTGCTGCCTATGTGGTAGTTCATGGGTACAGGATGTTTACCAAAGGGAATGACAATGCATTTTTTGGCGTTGAGCTTGCGGCCATGGCTCTGACACCAGCCATCAGTCTCGGTGAGGCCCTTTTGCAGGATGTCCACGTCGTTTGGGGACTCGACTGTAGCACCCAATTTGCAGCCATCTGCGAACTTTGTCAGCCAGAGGCGCTCTATGTTGGCCTGTACTTCAGAGAAGTAGATCCCAAACAGGAGGGGACCCAAGACTGAACCCTACAGTACTCCGCTTGTCACAGGTTTGGAGTCAGATTTGGACTCTGCACTTTTTACAGTGTGGGTTCTATCTGTGAGCCAGTTGGCGACCCATCTTTTGATGTACGGATTTATACCCAGCTTGGTGAGTTTATTTATGATACCAGAATGGCAGATGGTGTTGAAAGCCTTGACAATGTCGAGATAGGCTGTGAGGACTGCCTTACCCTCATCCACGGCTTTGGTGACGGTTTCAAAGAAGTCGTTAAGGTTCAGGAGACATGATCTGCCCTTCACAAATCCAAACTGGGTGGGGTCCAGAGTTTGGAGGTTACCAATATCTTTGTTTGAGTTCCATGATAATATGCGTCATGGCCTTGCAGACCAGGGTTATCAGGCTAATAGGCGATAGTTCCTGGGGTCCGTGGTGGCTCCTCCTTTGTGGAGTGGTACAGCTGTTGCTATGCGCCATTCAGTGGGTACAAAGCCTGTCGAGAGGCTATGATTGAACATGGTGCTTAGGTGGAGAGCTAGTTCGTTCTGAAGCTCATGTAGAATGCAACCAGGGATATTGTCCAGTCCCATGGATGCTGTGTTCTTGTCTTTCGATAGCGCAGTTTTTACCTGTTCGGTTGTGATTGCAGGGACACTGCATTCATCCGGTATGGATATGGGCCCTTTCGGAGGTGAGGGGGGTAAAGTTGGTACTGAATCTATCAGCCAGAATGTTGGTGATATCAGTTGGTTCCATGAATTTTGTGCTATTGTGCTGTAGGTCAGACTATCCCCCTTACATTTCTAATTCTTGCTTTACCGAGTTTTTTAGTATGTTTTATCTATCATTCTTGATAGTTCCTTCTTTTCCTTGTATACCTTAAGGTAGTTTCTCCAGTTACCTTTGCAGGTATTTAGTCCTTTTTCTTCCTCCTCCCTCCAACTTTTCTATTTAGTAAAAAAAAAAAAAAATCTTTTTTGTGTAGACTTTTTTTGTCTTTTTGCAGTATGGCTGATAAGCCTACTGGTTGCACTTTCTGTGGGCATAAGATCTCCAACTCTGATGCCCACAGGGAGTGCATGTATTGTTTGGGCACATCATATCTGGATACTTCCTGCTCCATTTGTGTGGCTTTTAACACTAGGGCTATTAGTGATAGGAGAAAGAATTTGATTTTAAAAGGCCTCTTTCCGTCCTCAACTTCTTCTGCAGGTACGTCTTCTTCAGGGGCTCAAACGCTCTCTCAGAGGACCCCAGGGAGCACTGTCAACTCTCATTTTTCTAGTCTTTTCAATCTGCACCTTCTTCAGAGCCTTCTATGGGGGTTTCTAAGACTTTGGATCCGAAGTCTTCAGTTCTGACACCTATTATAGCCAAATCTCCTTGGTCCCGTGCACCAAAATTGTCTCTGGAGCCGGTATCCCTTGGATTGAGGTCCCCCTTTATGCAAGAGACACCCAAAACGTTGTCCATATCACTTTTCACCTCCTGTTCTGTTTGGTCTTCTCGAACTGTTTCCATGTCAGAGGCAGATAGGATGATGACAAAATTCCTCCGAACACAGATCCGGATGGGGGTCTTGTTGGCTCCCTCTCCCATTGGATCAGTGAGCCTTCAACCTTCTTTCCAGCCTGTAGTTACTCCTTCTCTGATCTGACCTGCCATTTTTGAGCCCTTGGATCTGAGATCCCTGAGAGCCATGCCGTCGGATCCGAAGATTTTTTCATCTTCCACTCTGGCGACTTACCTGATCCAATTCACTCCTGCCTCCTTGGAGTACAGTGTTTTCAGAGCCGAAACATCTGCATCAGATACAAGGGTTTGACTTAGACTCCGAAGATTTCAGAGCCATTGCTTCCCCTTGGGGCTTCTGCATTGGACAGCTCAGCTCCAACACCTCCATAGGAGTGGAGGGTCAGGGGGAGCCTAGGATTGTCAGCGGTGAGAGCTTTGGCACCGGTCGGACTGTCCTCGGCTTCTCCTGGGCCTTCTGTCTTCGAAGTGGTGGAGATGGTTTTCTTTCATCCAAGAGTAGTCACGACTCTTCCACCATTGGATCCATCCTCTGTTCTCCCTTCATATCCTGTGTCTGAATTTGCTTATCCTACCTCTTAGGGACAGCCAGCCCATATGTACTTCCAGCCATTTCCCACCCGGGAAATCCTTGCCTCTTCTGATACCTCACCCAGAATCCCCCACTGAGAAGGTTCCCCCGGAAGAGGTCATGCAAAAGGAGGCACTTGGATTCCCCACAGGAATGACTCATGGAAGACAGCTATTTTGATGAATGGGAAGGATCCCCCCAGATCTCCACCTGAGGACATTTCATTCTGAAACATCCTAGAAATATCAGAATAGTGGTTGGTCTTCCCAAATTTTTTTCCCAGGAGGAATCAGTGTTCTTGGAAGCCTTCGGGTCTGGACTATCTCAGTCTTGAGTCCCCCCCATGCAGATGACCTTATAGACCTCGTCTCCTGCAGGGCATGGATGGAAGTTGACTTCGTGTTACCAATCCCCAAATGCCCCAACAAAGCCAGTACTGGAGTAAAAGGATTCCTGTAGATGCAAAGATTGTTGCGGCAGCCACCCAAAAGGAGCTGGCTGAACAAAGCTCCACTGTCCACCCCCTAACAGAGAATTTAGGGCATTGGACAGGTTTGGGAAGCGAGTCTATGCATCAGAGACATTTGCCCTAAGATCGCTGAACTGCTTGGCACATTTCACCAGAGTACAGAGGAACTTGGTAAAGGAATTCTCTAATTCTGCTCCAGGGTCCATGTCCAGAGAGAAAAAGAAGTATTTTTCCTCAGCACTGGCCATCCTACAGTTGATTACAAATGTGTCCATGAGGGGACATTCCTGGATGCAGTTATGCCATTTTGCGGAGCCCTTCAAGGCATCATTCATCAATGCTGCCTTTGGATTATTTTTGTATGGGCCAACAGTTAGAGACTCTCTCCCGCAGTGAACGGGATGGAAAGACCTTGTCTTCCATCAGAATCTGCTTTTCTGCCTCACAGAGACCTATCTCTAGGAATCAGTGCACTAGTAAGAAGATGTGGTTCTGGAAATGTCAAGATCCTTTCCAGGAATCATGCAGGATTTTTCTCCGGGGGGGGGGTGTTATTACAGGGGTAGATGTTGCCCAAGTGGTAGAGAGGGGTCTGCAGAACCAAGGATCTTGATATTCCTTCTAGGACAGGTCCTTCCAACATTCCGGAAAGGTTGCCTTACTGTCCCTCTCTGGAGACAGTCAGCGGGCACTTATCTTTGCACCAAAAAGCCTGGATAGTCATCACAAATGACTGTCAGGTGCAAAGGATCATTTTCTGAGGATATTTCATTCCCTTTTTATAAATTCCTCTAAAAACAGGGAAAACTAGCTGCTCAAGAGATCAGAAAGTTGCTAGACAAAAGAGTCATCCCGGAGAGTCCCCCCAGACCAAACAGGATCCGGAATTTGCTCAAGGTTCATTTTAGTGCTAAAAAAGACAGTGGGGCCTGAGATCTAAGTTGGATCTCTGTTATCTAAATCGGTTTGTAAAGAATTCCAAATTCTGGATGGTCACAGTTCAGTCCATTCTACCTTTCCCACAGGACGAAGATGTGCTCAGTCGATCTTCAAGATGTATACTATCACATCAAAATGAACAGGCGCTCTCAAAGGTGTGTATGTTTCTGGTTGGGAGCCAGTCATTATCAGTTTAGAGCTCTGCCCTTTGGTCTCACCACAGCCCCCATGGTATTCACCAAATGCATGGTAGTGGTAGCAGCTCACCTGAAACTGCTTGGATTCAGAGTGTTTCCCTGTTTAGACAGCTGGCTCCTTAACCGCACCGACTAGGCATCTACTAATAAAGGCCAGAGACTATTTACTCCAGCTGTCTCTCTTTCTGGGAATCACTATCAATATGCGCAAATCACAATTTCAACCATTTCAAGCCTTGGAGTTTATAAGGGCTTGCTTGGACAAACTTTTCTGCCTCAAAACAGAGTTTGTACATTGAAGCCCACACGTCAGACAGATTCTTACTCTTCCTTCCTTCTTTTCCAACAGAACTGATCCTCAAAGCTCCAGGGTCAGTGGATGTTGCAGTTACTTTAATTCCCACTGCTCATCTCCACATGAGAATTTTTCAGTGGATCCTAGCAGTGCAGTGGTCATTTCATTATCATCCCTTAAGACATCTGATAAAATTATTTCAGGTTTGCAGAAAGTCTCTTCATTGATGGATTCACTCAGAGGAGATCAGTCAAGGGTGTCCATTTATCCTTCAATCCTCCGAACGCTACATTGACTACTGATGGCTCCCAGTTGGGGTGGGGAGGCATTATTTGTGATGGACTGTTCAAGACATGTGGTCTCCCAAGAAATCATTTTGCATATCAATGTCGTAGAGATAAGTGCGGTGCTTCTAGCATTGTGGGCCTTTCAGAGCTTTCTCCCTCTAGGGACTATTGCAATACAGATGGACAACATGTCAGTAGTCTGGTACATCAACAAACAGGGGGGAACCAAATCATACCCTTTGTCGAGAAACAGTGAATGAAAGCATGGCAATGGACGATCTCATCCAGCTGCTTTCTTGTAACAATACACATTTCGGGAAAATCCAACATTCTAGTGGACAAACTCAGCAGGACCATCCTCATGCCTCACGAGTGGTGTAGATCAGAGTGTATCTGCTGTATCTTTAAGAAGCATATCAAGGACTGAACATGCACATATAAATACCGGGCATGTGCTATTCCCAGTGCCATTTTGGGAGTGTAGCTAGAGAGTGAGCATGTATGGTTGCAGTAGTTAGTTTGTATATGAGTTACTTGAGTTAAAGTCAGTAAACTTCTGTTGTGATGTGTTTGTATATAAAAAAGCTGCTTGAACAGAACCCACAAAGACTCTTCTTTTGTGTCCAAAGTAGGAGAGCGACATTTTGTCAGAAGTGGGATTCCAGAGAATAATATTTGGAGCCATGAGGTGCACAGATAACAGTGAAGGTAAATGAAGAGAAATGAGCACGAAAAGGATCCAAAAAAGATTCAGCGGTATTGAGAATTTGCACAAACTTTTATTTTATAGAAAAGGTAAAACGGAGCATTACAGGGGTACAAACTGCATTATTAAACAAGCAGGAGGTTCAAAAGTTTCATTAAATGAGCAAAATGTTTAAGATGAAGATATTTGAAGAAATGATTATCAGAAAAGCAAAACGAGTATGTTTAAAGCAAAATGAGTGTGTTTAAAGCAAAACGAGTGTATGTAATGGGATCCTATCTCGCCTACATTCATAACTGATGGGTTCGGCTCCGACTCGGCCAACTAATACACTAGCACGAAGTCTCTCATTGGCTGGGCTACTCCCTATCCCAGGATGCACTACACCTGCTTCCCCAGATCTCGTTTGCCGCTTTACAAGCTGGACGTGGTCTCGACTTGGCTGGAGCTAAGTGGTTCTTTTTTACCTTTTACTGGTCTTTGACCTTGGGGTTTTTCTCTGTATATTAACCAAACAGCTGTTTTAACAGCTATTCTTTGTAATTTATATATCTCGTGTCTGTGTTTGAGTGATTTCTAGTACTTTATTTTTTTCAGTCGGGCAAGGCCCGTTTAAGTTAGAGGGCCTTTGCCCTACCTTTGACTGCTGTTTAAGTGCTATTTAAGTTTTGGTTAGTTGTTTTTCAGGCTAAGCCCGTTTAAATTAGAGGGCTTTGGGCCGTTGAACTTGTTTTGTCTGTGTCAGTTCACTGTGTTCTTTTGAGGTAATTTTTCCTCAGTACTCACGCCATTGTGTCTCGCTCTTTAGTTGGCGCTTTTTGTGATAGTCTTATTGCTTGTTGAGGGCCTGTATTATGTCAAAGGAGCAGAAGTCAGGCTTTAAAAAATGCACTCGGTGCAGTTACAAAATGTCCATCACAGACAGCCATTCAGTTTGCGTTTATTGTTTGGGGCCGAAACATCTGCAGGAGACATGTAGTGTCTGTCATGCTTTCTCCTCTAGGGTTCTTCAAGAACGCAAGAACAAGCTGATTTTGAAAGGGCTTATTAAACCCTCCTTTGAGGAAGCCTTAGATCCTCCTGTTGCTTCCAAAAAGAAAAGATCGTCAGCTCCGACAAGTCCGTCGGAACCGTCTACTAAAAAGCAAAAATTGACTTCTTCTTCCTCGGCTCCACTGACTTCGGGGCCGAGGGTCGAAGGGTCTGCCTCGATACCTCTTGCCTCGGCTCCATTAGTTTCGGAGCCGCAGGTTGGAGTATCGAGAGGTGAGTCACCTCCATCGGTTCCAATGGCTTCGGAGCCGGTGGAGGTGTGCAGCTCAGACTCTTCCCCCTCGGCTCCGAAGAAAGCTCCTTCGGCACCGATGGTGTTCCATGCTGTGGCGGAGCCGGCGCCGATAGCGTTGGAGCCGTTTCGGAGCCGGTCCCCTTCTCTCTCGGAGCCGAGAGGAAAGTCTTCTAGATTGTCTACCTCCTCTAAATCATCGAGACTCTCTGATTCGGACCTGGAAAGGGTGATACAGAGGCTATTCCAGTCTCCAGTTTTTACTAAATTGGTCTCGGCTCCAGCACAGTTAGCTTCGGAGCCGATCCCCCCTCCAACACATTCGATTCCTCCTCCAACCTCCTCGGAGCCGTTGGAGTCGGTGGTGGTGGAGCAAAGCGGAGCCATACGGTCGGAGCAGAGACCCCTTTGAGGTCTCTCGGTTCCGACTATGCTTCCTACCCTGTCCTCCGGTTCAGGGTTTGGTACTGCGACTTCTTCAGCCAGGCCCGAGGGGAACACTTTGGGATTGGGTGCTTCGGTGCCTAGTCTTCCCCTCGGAGCATCGGCTGCTGGAATTCCCAGTGCCATCGTGGCCTCTAGACCAGTGACCTCCTTGGATTTTGGAGGTCCGGCCTTTGAGGCCATGAGGAGCGCGCTGGCCATGCCTTTGCTGGTTCAGCAGGATTCTACCTCACCGTCCCTAGATTTGGAGACTGGTGCCTCTGTTGTGTTGCAGTTCCCTGGCAGCGGGGCCCCAGGGCCTGAGGATACCCCCATCGGGGGTTCCCTTCTTCCGGGAGGTCCGTCCGAAACTGCTTCGGACGAACCCCCACGGAAGAAATTGTGTAAGAGGAAGCACGTAGACTCCCAAGATGAGTCTGTTACATCGGATACTGACCTCGATGACGCAGAAGGGTCCCCCAAATCATCTTCGGATGATATCTCCTTTTCAGATATCTTGGAGATTCTGAGACAGAGAGGTGACTGGCAAGCCAAAACCCCTTCAGCTGAGGAGTCAGTCTTCCTCAAGGCCTTTGGGGCCCAGCCTTCCGCCTCCTGGGTGTCTCCGCCCTTCGATGAACTCCTGGATTTGGTTTCTCGAAGGGCATGGGAACACCCTGATTCTGTGGAACCGGTGCCTGCGAGACCCAATAAGTTTCTGTCAGCCCCCCCCCCCCCCAGAAGGAATTTTTGACAAAGGGTGTGCCTGCAGATGCTTTGGTGGTGGCTTCTGCCACACAGCAGGACGTGGCAGAGGCTTCAACGTCTGTTCATCCTCCTAATAAGGATTCCAGGAGCATGGATAGGTACGGGAAGCATATCATGTCTTCAGCGGCCTTTACCTTACGGTCGCTGAATTATTTATGTCATTTCACTAGGCTCCAAAGGGATCTCCTTAAAGAGCTAAATGACTCCCTTGTTGGTAATCTACCTGAGGCGCTGGCCCCGACTGTTGGCGCCCAGATGACTGCCCTGTTATCCATTGTTAACTCGTCCATGAGGCTCATTTCCTATGCGGCCGAAGGGGCGAGTAGAGCAGCGGGAACAGGCGTTGCCCTCAGGAGACACGCCTGGTTACGCTTGTGTTCATTTGCGGAGGCCTTCAAGTCTTCCTTCGCCGACGCCCCCTTTGATGGGTCATCTTTGTTTGGACCCAAGGTGAAGGACACACTAACTCGGTGCGAGCAGGAGGGCAAGACTTTGACTGCTGTTGGGGCCTGATTTTCCGCTCCTTCTAGGCCTTACCACAAGGCTCAGAGAGGAGGGAAAATGTGGTTTAGAAAATCTCAGAAGTCTTTCCCTACTCCACCCAGTGATTCCCCCTCCAGAGGCAGAGGGGGGGGAATTCTGGAAGACGCCGCCCCAGAGGTGGCAGAGGCCCCCGTAACTCTGGAGACCGCGATTCCTTTCGTGGTTCTTCATACAACCAGCGTCCCTGAGTTGTTGCCCGACTGTGCAACTCCGGAGCCAGTCGGGGGTCGTTTTGCGGCGCACCCACAAGCTTGGGAATCCATAACAAGCGATCAGTGGGTGCTTCGCATTATTACCGGAGGATACATCATCCCCTTCAACAAACCCCCCCTTTCTTTAAGGGAAATCCCGGACGTACCACCCAGTCAGCGGGATCAGGCAGCATTAGAGGTTTCAAAGCTGCTAGAAAAAGGAGCCATCCAGCCTGTCCCCATCGACCAGATCGGATCAGGAACTTACTCAAGATTATTTTTGGTACCAAAAAAGACAGGGGACTTCAGGCCCATTTTTGACCTCAGTTCATTGAATCGTTTTGTAAAAAAATCCAAATTCCGAATGGTCACTCTTCAATCTATTCTTCCTTTGCTGGAGAAAGATGCATGGATGTGCTCCATAGACCTCCAGGACGCTTACTATCACATTCCGATAGCTCAAGAGTCCAGGAGACATTTACGCTTCCGCCTCGGAGTCAGTCATTTCCAATTCCGAGCACTGCCCTTTGGTCTCACCACAGCCCCCAGGGTGTTCACCAAGTGTCTGGCAGTGGTAACTGCTCACCTGAGAAGTCTCGGATTCCAAGTGTTTCCATATCTAGACGACTGGCTCCTTACTGCCACCTCCGAGCATCTACTATTCCAGGCGCTCAACGCCACGTTCACCTTGGGCCGTTTCTTGGGGATTACGTTCAATTTGCAAAAATCTGTACTACAGCCATCTCAGCGTATTACTTTTATAGGCGCAGATTTAGACACAAAAAGAATGCGCGCCTTTTTACCGGCAGCAAGAATTCAGGTCCTACAAAATCAAGTCAAATCCTGTCTTCCCCTACTAAGAGCCCCGGCCCATCGGATTCTACAACTGTTGGGCTCGATGGCGTCAACCATACTTTTAGTTCCCTTGGCCAGACTACACATGCGAATTTTACAATGGCTACTGTCGGTTCAGTGGTCTTACCAGGAACTTCCCTTGAACCATTTAGTCATGATCACGGAGAGTTGCCGTCGAGATCTGCATTGGTGGCTTCTCCAATCCAATCTCGACCAGGGGCGACCCTTTATACCTCAACGTCCCGTTGCCACTGTGACTACGGACGCCTCCCAGGTAGGGTGGGGGGGTCATTACCTGGACAGGTCGGTCCAAGGCACATGGCAGTTCCAGGAAACGCATTTGCATATCAATGTCCTGGAGATGAGAGCGGTACTCTTGGTACTTCAAGCTCACCATCACGCTCTTCCGCAAGGTCCGATTGCTATCCTATCCGACAACATGTCGGTGGTTTGGTATATAAACAAGCAAGGTGGAACCAGGTCTTACCCACTGTGCAGAGAAGCCATGAGACTTTGGCACTGGGCGGTAGCTACCAACCGCTTTCTAATGGCAACGCACATACCGGGGAAATCCAATGTGATTGCGGACAGATTAAGCAGGACCATTCTTTTACCCCAAGAGTGGTCCCTCAACCAGAGAGTAACTGCGAAAATCTTCGACAAATGGGGTCTCCCTTGCTGCGATCTGTTTGCCAGCCCTCACAATGCGAAATGCAGGGAGTTCTTCATGCTGTTCCCTTCTCAGGGACAGATTCCCAGGGACGCTCTGACCCACATTTGGCCCCCCGGTCTTCTCTACGCCTTCCCCCCGTTTCCCCTCCTACCGAGGGTGATACAGAAGGCCATTTTCCTGGAGAGCGAGATGATTTTGATTGCCCCGCACTGGCCTCGTCAAGTTTGGTTCCCTTTCCTACAGAGGCATGCGATAGAAGGTCCATGGTTTCTGGATCCGGTGCCAGACCTGTTGACTCATCAGTCAGGATGGCTTCACCCGTCTCTCAGGTCCTTGAAGTTGGCAGCATGGTTACTCCACTTCCATCCTTAGTCCGAGACAATTCTCTTTCTCCGGACGTGGTCCACATATTGTCTTCTTCTCATAAACCTTCCACTATCAAACTTTATTCCAGCAAATGGAAAAGGTTTGCCTTCTGGGCTCAGGAACGGGGTATAGACCCTCTTCCTGCACCAGTATCGGAGGTTTTGAATTTTCTGGCCTCCCTTTTTCAGTTGGGCTCTTCAGTTTCTACCATTAAGGTTCAGCTAGCGGCTATCTCTAATTTTCATGCCTCATTTGAACCTTCATTGATGTCTCACAAACTTTGTAAGGCTTTCTTTAAAGGGGCATGGCTCCTTAGGCCTCCATTATCTCACCCTGTCCCCCCTTGGGACTTGAATATGGTTCTTGCTGCCCTAACTGCCCATCCTTTCGAACCAGCTGCTACCTGTGATTTAAAATTCCTGTCTTGGAAAACGGCCTTTTTAGTGGCCATAACTTCCGCCAGGCGAGTTTCAGAACTTCAAGCTCTTTGTTCTGATCCTCCCTATTTGATTTTTCACAAGCATAGAGTTTCCTTGAAATTAAACCCTTCCTTTATACCAAAGGTAGCCTCCTCTTTCTGTATTCAACAAACTATAGAGCTCCCTGTGTTTTTCCCAGAATTCTCTAATAACGCAGAATACACCTTGCATCAATTGGACGTCCATAGACAACTGCGTTTTTACTTGAATAGAACCGCTCACACGCGGAAATCAAATCGATTGTTTGTTTCCTTTGCATTGAACAAATTGGGTCAACCAGTAGCAAAAACCTCCATAGCTAAATGGATTAAAGATTGTATCATTTTTATTTATTCACAGGCTAACAAAGAGCTTCCCTTTCCAGTCAAGGCTCATTCTACTAGGTCAATAGCTACTTCTGTAGCTTTTCACTCCAAATTATCAATAGATGATATTTGTGCTGCGGCAACCTGGACTTCTCCGCACACTTTCATTTCTCATTACAAATTGGATGTGGTTTCTCGAGGCAGGGCTTCCTTTGGTTCCACAGTTCTCAGGAGTGTTATCCAATGAGGCACCTGGGATTTTAGGTGCTAGGGACGCTGTCCCATCAGTTATGAATGTAGGCGAGATAGGATCCCATTACATCTTTTAGTTATGTACTTACCATAACTTCGGATGTATGGGATCCATCTCGCCTACATTCGTAAGTACCCACCCTCCTTCCCTCTTCCATTCGGATTTAGAGGAGCTGTAGTCCCATTTTGGTGATCTTTTCTTGAAGAACTTTAGTTGGTTATAGTGACTACTAGTTGTTCTGTGTTTGCATGGATGTATGAAAGCGAACAAACAAGATCTGGGGAAGCAGGTGTAGTGCATCCTGGGATAGGGAGTAGCCCAGCCAATGAGAGACTTCGTGCTAGTGTATTATTTGGCCGAGTCGGAGCCGATGGATCGTCTCCGAACCCATCAGTTATGAATGTAGGCGAGATGGATCCCATACATCCGAAGTTATGGTAAGTACATAACTAAAAGGTTTGAAGCATAACAGGCATGTTTAGAGTAAAATGAGCACAAGAAAAGTACAGTGGGCATGACAGAAGATTAAATGAGCAAAACGAATATGATAAGGGAAAAAAGGGCACATTAAGCATAAATAAAGCAAGGCGACTGCATGTGTTTTGGTAAAGTGCTGTGTTTTGGCATAACTACGACTTCGTATTATATCAAGGGCATAACTAGGCTTATCTGAAGTATGTCAAAGTGTGTAAAAGTGCTTACAGTGTATGCTTATTACTGTGCATGTATTCCAAAGTATTTATTTGTGTGCAAAGTGCAACTATTTCATGAAGTACAGTCAAATTACAGCCATTTCAAAAGGTTTCTTGTACTGGGTGTGTCAGTTCACAAAGTGCTGCCATTACAGAGTGTTTCTTGCACTGTAAAGAATTGCCTAGCAAGGTACTGCCATTTTGGAGAAATTTCAGTGTGCTCTGTACAGTTTATTTGCAAAGTGCAATTACTTCGAAATGTTACTGACTCTGAGCTTCTCCTGCCCATAGTTCATTTGCATCGTGCAGTTATTTGAAATGTTTCTTGCACTGATAGGTGATTTCTTGCAGTTCAATAATTTCAAGAGTATTACAGTTCCCAAGAGACTTATTTCGCAAAGCTCAGTTATACAGAGGCTTGTTGTGCTATTGGGGAGAGTTAGAAATACTGGCATAAATTTCTGGTATATGTGTATGTGTTCCTGCTTATTTGCGAAACCCTTCACTAGTATGCATTAATATGGCAGATGGATATCGAAAGCCCTTACCACTTGTATTTGATCAAAATATTGCAGAGAATTGGAGAATATTTGAGCAAGTGTATGATATTTTTATACAAGCAGCTTATTCAGTCAAGGATGCATGCACCAGGGCATTCATTTTGCTAAGCCTACCAGGGCCAAAGGCCATTGAAAGAGAGCGTTCATTTGTGTATGCACCAGCAGTATATGAGGGAGAAAGTGAAAATTGTCATATTGTTGTACTGGCTGAATCAAGGGAAGACCCCATCTGTTAGAAGCGCAAGTTCAGAGAAATGTGTAACCCCCCCCCAGACAAATATTACATTAGAGAGGCGTTTGTTTTACATGAGAGATCAGAAACCAGGGAAACTTTTGCTGCTTATATAACTGACCTAAGAAACAAAGCCAAAATGTGTCGGTTTGGTGACTTAAAAGATGAGTTAATAAAAGACAGGCTTGTGTGTGGTATAAATAGTGCTCCTGTGAAAAAGATTTTATTTTGTGATAATGATTTAACATTGAGTAAAGCCATTGAGATTTGTCAAATCCATGAAGTTGCAGAAAAACACACAAGCATGCTTGTAAGTGACAAGGGCATGGTTTCAACAGGCTGCAGAGCAAATTAGATAGCATGCAACACATGGCTAACAGAAGTAGGCCTAAGCACATTGCAGCTGTAACCCCTGCTGGTTCACCAGGGAAACCACATAGTTTTTAAGTCCAGCATTATTGTTAACTGTCGCAATTGTGATGCCATTCATGAGTCTAAAAGAGAGAAATGCTTAGCTGTTGGTCAGCAATGTCACAAGTGTAAAAAAAATGGAACAATTTTCAAAGGTTTTGCAAATCAAGTAAACCCCACATAGTTGTACAGAAAGGTCACACAGAAAAAGCAAGTTGATAAAGTGGAGCTGCAGGAGTTAACTTTTTATGTAGATGGTGTTTCAGTAATTGGTGAAAGAGCTGATGCAGTGAATTTATTGGCAAAGAGCAAAGTGCTTTTTACAGTCCGGATCAATGGTAAATCCACAGAGCATAAAATAGACACTGGTTCAAAGTGTAGTGTTATATCAGCAGACACATTAGCTTAAGTGAGAACTAATGAGCAACTCACTGTGGAAAGTAATATGAAACTTCACCTTTATGGAGATGAAGAAATTCAAGCAGAAGGCTCAGTGATGCTTTAATGTTATTTGGCTAAGAACTATTATAGCTTGTTATTCTATGTAGTCCGAAGACCACTACAGTTATTATTGGGTCTCAAAGACAGTTTGAGAATGAATCTGCTTTCTTTTACCAAAGAAGTTCATCATATAAGTGCATATCCTAGTTCTAATTTTTCTGAAGCCATTTTCTCAGAGTATACTGATGTTTTTGATGACAAGTTGGGCAAGCTTCCAGTTGTGTATTCCATGAAGTTAGACCCAGAGGTCACTCCAGTAGTCAGACTAGCAAGAAAAGTTCTGATAGGTATACAAGATAAAGTCAAGGCTCAGCTGGATAAAATGGTGCAGCAAGATGTAATTTGTCAAGTTACAGAACCAACTGAATGGGTGTCATCTATGGTAGCAGCTCACAAAACAGGTTCAGATGAAATCAGAATATGTATTGACCCAAGAGATCTGAACAAAGCATTGAAGAGACCACATCATCCAATGCGTACAGTTGAAGATGTCACAGTCGTAATACTGAATGCCCCTGTTTTTTCTGTTTTGGATGCAAAAAAGTTCATTTTGGCAAGTGATGCTTGATTGCAAATCCTCATTACTAACCACTTTTGGTACCCTGTTTGGCAGATACAGATTCCTAAGGATGCCATTTGGAATAAATTATGCAAGTGAAGTCTTCCAGCTTGCAGTGGAGTCAATTTTTTCAGGTTATCCTTGTGCCATAATAGTAGATGATTTATTGTTTGGAGGCAATGGTGAAGCAGAGCTTGACAGAAACCTAAAGAGAGTTCTAGATACAGCACTTGAAGCAAACTTGAAGCTTAATCCTCTGAAGTGCAAATTCAAATGACCAGAAGTTACATATGTAGGTCATTTATGTACCAGTACTGGCTTGAGACCAGACCCGACCAAGCAAGCAGCTGTTCTTGAGATGTCAGCACCAAATAATATTCAAACTCTACAGCGTTTCCTAGGCATGGTCAACTCTTTAGACAGATTTATACCAGTCTTCAGTGAGTTGACAGCACCTTTAAGAGAGCTGATGAGCAAAAATGTTATGTGGTCATGGCTAGAACAACCACGAAGAGGCCAGCAAGTAGGTTTCACCGTTTAATAGAGGTACAAAAAACGGACCAAAAGGTACCGTGAGTTAAACCATAAGTTGAACAGAGATACTCATACTAGTTTCGGCCCTCGCCTTCTTCAGTGAGTATCAATAAACAAAATAATGTGAAAGTACACCAGCGTCAGTATAAATACTTTAGTTGACCAATGGGAATAGAAACATTCAAATTAAGCTCTCAGCTCAAAATTCAGTTAGAAGAATAACATCATAATGCAGTATGATGAACCAAAAAAAGGTTATATCCAATTTTATGGATAAAATAACATAAAGCTAATATCCAAAAAATAAACAATATAAAAATATACAATCCAAGACCATAAAACAATATATGGTCTGGGCAAAAAGGCAAACCAAATGAAATAAGATGTGTAAACATATAATCAAAAATTGTTATGATACCCAGAAACACACCCCTGGCCAATTGTAATATAATTAATAAACATAAGAATATGTAAATACATCCAGAGATATGAATGACATAACAATAAAAATAAATAAGAATGCAACCTCAACATCCAAATATTATAGTTGTGTAACTACAAATAATTGTAGTGGTCCAACCCAATACACATGTAATAATGAAAGTGTAAATGTCTTGAATTATAAATGGTCATTCAGACCAGGCGGAAAAAGGGCACCAAGATGTGTGATCCAGTATTTTTCTTTATGGCTCAGTATTCCTGGCCAACCTGTCATGTTATTTCTGTTGCCAGTAATTTTATCAATAATGGTAAACATGAACTTGGCACTTGGATGTTGGACCGTATGTAAATATAGTGCATTGGATGTTTTGTGGTTCCTAATATCACTGGTGTTCACCAATTCTGATTAAAGATTTACATTGGCATGTGGCTATAACCCAGCTTGTTGAGCAATTACCAAAGATCCTCATATCATATACTTTACTGGTATTGGAAAATTGTTTCAACTGGCTGACATTACTACAAGACACACAATGTCCACATCGAAAAGTTCCTATTAACTCATCCCCCATGATGGTAAGTTGCTTGTATTTGGCTGCACCACTTTCCCTATGTTTATAATGAGAAAGCATACCACCCAATGTTTTGCCTCTTCTAAATGAAAAAGAGCATTGGTTATCCAGGATTCCCTTCAGAAAATCATTGGCTAATAGAATATTCCAATTATTGTTGACAGCTTGCCTGACAGTTTGATAATTTTTACCTAGGGTAGTGATGAGTCTAATATTTTCCCTACTTGGATGTTGACTTTTGTCCTTATATTCCAACAGTGTGGCCCTATCCTGTCTGTCTGACCAAATTCTAGCAGATTCTATGTCAGAGATACAGTATCCTCTATCCAAAAACCTTGATTTAAGATCAGATTTTGCAGCTGTGTAATCTTCTGGAGAGGAATTGATTCTACGAATTCTCAAATACTGAGATTTGGGGATGATGGTGTGACGTGGGTGCATACTCTGAGCATGTAATAGAGTATTGAACTGGGGATATTTGCGGTGAATTTTGGTATTGAGTGTGTGGTCAGTATTCCGATATATGGTTACATCCAAAAAATCAATCACCTCCTTGTGGAAAGTCACCGAAAATTCTATTCCCCAGATGTTATTATTGAGGTATTCCAAAAATTCTTTGAGATAGTCCTCATCCGCACGCCACACCATCCAGCAATCATCAAGATATCTCCTCCATATGTCCATTTCCACTAAAAATATGTTATGTAGGGGGTTATAAATGATATATTCCTCAAGGTAGGCCATAAAAAGATCTGCATAGATGGGGGCAAAAGAAGCCCCCATGGCCGCTGCCAATAGCATTCCCTTGAAAATAAAACACATTTTGGTCAGAACATGTTCTGTTAGGCAAATAAGTAGGGTATTGAAACCCGGTAAAGTTCCGCTCTAGTAAGCCAATATTCTAAAGCCTGAAGCCCGGCCCAATGTGGTATACTGGTATAAAGAGATTTTACATCCAATGTACACATTAACCAATTGGGCTCGAGCTGACTGTTCTCAATGATTTTCAAAATGCGTGGTATCCTGGATTCTCGCTCTAACCATTGATAATAAAGGTTTGAGAAATTGGGTTAAAAATGCTGAAAGTGGTTCAGTGAGGGAGCCATGGCCAGAAACAATTGGCCTTCCTGGTGGATGTGTGATGGATTTGTGTATTTTGGGGAGCAAATATAAAATTTGTCTATCAGGATCTTTGACTTGTAAATGTTGTACAGTTTTAGATGTGATAATGCCCTCCTCCAATGCTGATTCTAAAAATAAATCAATTTCACGCTTGAATTGACTGGTTGGATCTATAGTCATTTTCATGTAGCAGTGTTCATCCGATAGTTGTCGTAAACCCTCATTAACATAATAGTCCATATTAAGAATGACTACTGCACCACCCTTGTCAGCTTGAAGAATAGCTATGTTATGATTGGCACGAAGTTCTGATAAAGCCTCCCTTTCTAATATGGTGACATTATCCCTGCCAATAGAAGTTTCAAAAAGCGGAAAATGTAAGTCTTTTAACACCGCTTGTTGAAAAATAGATACATTTTTATGCATGGGTGGTTGAAATGTGGACTTGTGGAATGTAAAATCAGTAGATCTTTGAATGTTAGTACTATCCTGTTCTGCAAAAAACAATTTGAGGTTAAGTCTACGACAAAAATCAAGGACATCAAGTGTAGTTCGGTACTCATCAGAAAAGAAACTAGGAACAAAGTTAAGTCCTTTATTCAAAATTTTTTCTTGATCTTCCGTAAGTACATAGTCTGATAGGTTCAAAACATTCTTAAAGGCTGTAGTGGTTATTTCAGTAATGCTTGGATTAGTCCCGTCATGGACTCTGTAGATATGTTGGTGTCTGTGTTTCCTCCCCCCTCTGGATTTCCTCCCATACCTAAAGGGTATTTAGTATTAGTTTTCTTTTTTAGTGGGGAGTTAGCAATGTTACCAGATTCACTGTCAGTATAAGAAGACTCCTCCCCAGAGGTACTTGTGTGAAACTGGTCCCTATTCTTGAGTATAGATCTCGGTCTTTTTCTGGTCCTGCCCCTGTTTACACTAGGGACATTCTCCTGAAATCTAACAGTTCTTTGTACTTGAAAAGGATGTCCCTTATCATAATCATTAGTATCCCGATTAAATTTCTTAATTTTTCTTTCCTTAATGGTAGTATCATATACAGTTAACTCCTTGGACAATTTGCCCAAAAGTTCAAGATACTTGGGACTTGATTCATGTTTCTTGCATTCATTAGCAAGATCTTTAACCTCCGATAAACACAAGTCTATTGTTCTTTCATAATAAGAATTTTGACAAATACCATGGAGCCTTCTCGAAGAGCTGCATCCCATTCCTCTGTAAGCCTCTCTTCAGATCTGCCTACAAGTGGGTGCAATTTAATGCGTAATCCTCTGGGTGCCATATTTTTATAAATATAGGCCTTAAACAGCCTGAGATGCCAAATGTTGGCTCTCAATCCCTTGAGGCCCTTTTCCAAATTCTTAAAAGATACCTCGCAATCATCAGTTGTGTTAATAATCGGTTGGTTGGGATTGCTGCTTGGGATATGGTTAAGACCAAAAATGGCTAAATCCTCCCTATCAGCACACAATCCATCCACCATTTTATCAAGATCCATATTATAAAGAGGGCTTGTTCAAGGAGTGGCTAGAACAACACCAGAAAGTATTTGAAGACCTTAAGCAGAAAATTGCCAGCCCACCTAATCTAAGATACTATGATGTAAATAAACCAGTCACTGTGATGCTTCAAAATTTGGTCTTGGTGCATTTATTCTTCAGGAGGGCAGACCAGTCAACTCTGCATCTAGAACAGTTAGCTAAACTGAAATGCAGTATGCTCAAATTGAGAAAGAACTCTTGGCAATAGTATTTGCATGTTCCAAGTTTCATGATTATTTCTATGGTTGATTATTCAGATTGAAACTGACCACCAGCCTCTAGTTACTGTTCTAAAGGAGTTTATGCATTCAGCTCCAGTGAGATTACAAAGAATTATGCGCAAATTGCAAAAGTACAACTTCAAAAATAGTCTATACAAAAGGCAAAATACTTTATCTGTCTGATACCGTATCCAGATCGAAATATGACGGAACAGCTTGATGCAGAGAATTTTGACTTTGACGTGATGGCAGTGCGTAATTTCTCTACCACCAGACTTGATGAGCTGAGAGATCATGCAGACTGATCCAATTTTGCAAAAGCTGAATCACTACATTAATGCTGGATAGCCGTCAAAGCAATCTAATGTACCACCTGAAGTGCAAACGTATTTTCCTTACTGAGATGAAATGTTGATGGAAGATGGCATTATTTTCAAAGGTCCTAAAATTGTTGTTCTTGCTTCCTTACAACAAGAATATATCCAGATTTTGCATCGTGGTCACCCAGGTTCTGCATCCACTAAGAGAAGAGTGAGAGAACTAATATTTTGGACTTCATTGCTGAAAGACATTGATAAAGTACTTTCTGTTGTTCAGTACACAATAGTACTAGATCGCATTTGCAGAGAGAACCACTTCAGCTAAGTCAAGTTACTGAACTACCTTTGTCAAAATTAGCCACTGATATCTTTGAGTGAGACAGTCAACACTACTTAGTAGTGGTAGACTCTTATTTGAATTGGTTTGAGATTGATTTACTACCTAATCTAACATCGACTACTGTTATTTCTAAGTTGAAATGTCATTTTTCAGTCCATGGTAGTGCACACAAAGTTGCTTCTGACAATGGTACTCAATTTACTAGTCAGTTATTTCAGAAATTTGCAAGAGAATGGGACTTTGTACATGTTACCACCAGTCCTGAATATCTACAGTCAAATGGGCTAGCTGAACGTGCAATACAGAGTGCAAAGCAATTACTTGAAAGGTCAAAGCGTGACAATACTCATGTCTTTTTGAATTTACTTAATCTCAGAAACATACCCCGTGACGATATACTTGGCTCACCTGCTCAAAAACTTCTATTCAGGCAAAGCAGAACAGCGCTACCTATTAGGTCCAGTTTACTGAGGCCGAAAGCTAAGAACAACAGAACCATGAAGGCTCAATTATTCAAGAAGCGTTCTATCCAGAAGTCCAGATCTGAAGTAGGCAGACTTCATTCGTCTGCAACCTGTGGGTATCGGATCCGATCTCGGATCCGAGCCGGCAATTCAAAAGCTTAGGCTCCGAGCTCCTAGCTCCTCCCTCTTACCCATAACCCCTTGCCAAGCCCTGACTGACCTCAGATTTCGTTTGCCGCTTTTCAAGAAGCAACGGAATTCTAGAGCTCCTGGCGTGGTTTTGAGATAAGTGTAGTTTTCTGACAGGAAAATTTTTCAAATTATCTTTTTTTGTTATAATTATAGTTAGAGTTGTGTGTGGTTAAGGCTTTCCTCCCTCTTTAGTTAATTTTTCTCGGGTTTTCGTAGTTTGTTTGTGTGTGTGTGTGTTTAGGCCTTAGGTGTAATGTCTGAAGCCCCTAAGGCTGTCTTTTCGAAATGTACCGAGTGTGGCCATAAGCTGTCCCCAGCAGATGGCCACACTCAAGGTCATGCTTGGGGGTTGAACACCTGTCTTCTGGTTGTACCATTTGTGCAGGGTTCAACCCCGGGCTTTAAGGACGGAGGTCGAAGTTGGTGCTGGCGGGTCTTTTACCCCAGATACTGCTTCGGCCTCTGCCCTCCAGTCAGCAACTTGTTGCTGTGAGTTCTCCCTCCGGCTGGGACTCAACCTCCCTTAAAGTTGCCGGAGGAAGGATTCTTCTAGGAGAGACAGAAGGAGAGGCACAGGAGAAGCACCACAAGAGGAGAGCCGAAGCTTCCAGCTCGGCTCCTCCATCTAAGCGGGCTTCACCTGTGCCTTCTAGCTTTCCTCCTCCTCGGCTCCACTCCCTCGGTTCTCTCCTGGACCCGAGGAGGAGGAGGCTAGCCCTTCCAGGAGGTCACCGAGGCGGCTCTCTAGGTCCGCCGGTGGCCTCCTCTAGATCGACCTTTCTATGAGCGAAGCTGATATGGACCGGATGATGAGGAAATTCATCCAGGCCCAAATGCAAATGGGAGTGCTCCTAGCCCCCAACCGGGAGGGCTTGACCTTTTCGCCCGTAGCTCCTTCTCCGACCCATACCACGGGTTCGGAGCTTTGCGCCGTGCAGATTTGGATCCGGGGTGGGTCGGATCCGATTGGTCGGCGCACCTCGGATCCGTCCCATCCCTTGAGTGCTTGGTGCCGGACCCGACCTCGGAGCCGAGGCGAGCCTCGGATCCGAGGGAGCTGGTGTGTCTTGGCTCCGTCCAGGTCGGAGCACACTGGTCTCTCGGATCCGGCGGTTTGCTCCGACTCCGATCCGTCATCGGATCCGAGTGGGGTCGGCTCGGGCTTAGAGAAGCTGGCTCCCCTCGGCTTTCAGCGTTATGGAAAGGGCACTGTCGAGGACATCCGGACCCCGGTCCCTGCCACGGCTCCATCCCGCACTCCATTGCAGTTGGGCCAGGCCCCACCAGCCGGTCCCAGGGACAGCCCGCCTCGATGTCCCAAGTGGTTCCCTTGGAACATCCATCTGCTGAAGAGTACTCCTCGGACAGCCCCGATGAAGTACCTCGGAAGCGCAAGTGCAAGTGGAGGCACATGGACTCCCGTGAGTCCGTCACTGTAGACACGGACTTGGATGAAGGGAAGGCTCCCTAGGTCACCCCTGAGGACGTCTCATTTGGAGACATCATGGAGATGTTAAGGATCAGGGGGGGGTGGTCTGCCCCCAAGGCTTCTTCGGACGAGTCTGTGTTCTTGGAGGCATTCGAGGCGGGCCCTTCTACCTCTTGGGTGTCCCCTCCTGCTGACCCCCTGGTAGATCTTATATCTATCAGGGCGTGGAAGGATCCGGACACCATTGAGCCTATCCCAAAACGCCCGGACCGCATTCTTTCTCCTCCATCAGACCGCATCCACTGGAGTAAGGGTCCCCCAGTAGATGCCATGATGATGGCTGCAGCCACGAAGAGGGAATTAGCCCAGGAGAGTCCCTCCGTCCATCCTCCGGGCAAGGAGTCCCGTTCGATGGATCGAATTGGGAAGCGAGTGTTTAGTTCAGCGACCTTCTCCTTGAGAGCGCTGAACTACATGGCACATGTCATTAGGATGCAGCGAGATCTGATTAAAGAGTACGCTGCATCTCCCCCGGAGTCCATCTCGAGTGAGGATAAACAGGTTTATTCCACCGAATGGCCACTCTCAGATCTGTATCCAATACATCTATCGGCTGCTGTCTCATGCTACTGAGGGAGCCGCTAGAGCCAGCGGAGCAGGCCTTGTCATGAGGCGACAGGCCTGGCTCCGCCATTGTGATTTTGCTGAGCCCTTTAAGGCGACCTTCGCGAATGCCCCTTTCGATGGTTCTGCCTTGTTTGGCAAGATTGTTCGAGACATTAGTCCAGAGCGAAAAGGACGGAAGACGCTGTCTGCCGTCGGAGTCCGCTTCTCAGCTCCCCAGAGGTCCTTCTCTAAGAACCAAAAGGGACAGAAGAAGATGTGGTTCCGAAGTCGCAGCAGTCCCAACCTGCTCGGATAACCAGTCCTTCCGTGGCAGAGGAGGACGGGAGGTCGTCGTGCCAGAGGCAAGGGGCTCCTGGCAATTTTGGGTCCAGAGAACCCTTCTCTGAGAGACCCACGCAGCAGCCCTGAAGGGTTGCCCGGCTGTCCGTCTCTGGAGGCAGTCGGGGCGTTTCGATGCACCTGACTTCTTGGGAGTCCATAACAACAGACAGTTGGGTGCTTGACTCATATCCAGAGGATATTCAATACCCCTAATCAAGATCCCCAAATCTCGCAGCCTCCCAGATGTTCCACCCGACCAAAGGAGGCGGCAGCTCGAAATCGAGCAGCTGCTAGGAAAAAGAGCCATCCAGCGTCCCCAGATCATGCCGGATTAGGGTTTTACTCCAGGTTCTTTTTGGTGCCAAAGAAGACGGGGGACTTAAGACCAATTTTAGACCTTTCCCTGTTGAACCTGTCAGTGACCAAGCAAAAGTTCCGGATGGTCACCCTGCAATCTATACTCCCCCTTTTGAGGGAGAACGACTGGATGTGTTCCATAGACCTCAAGGATGCGTACTACCACATTCGGATGGACAGACAATCCAGGAGGTTTCTTCGCTTCCGGCTGGGAGCCAGTCATTATCAGTTCAGGGTCCTCCCCTTTGGTCTCACCTCAGCCCCAGGGTGTTTACCAAGGTGTTAGCGGTGGTAGCGGCCCACCTGAGGCTCCAGGGATTACAGGTCTTTCCGTACCTGGACGACTGGCTCCTGACTGCATCATCAAGGCATCTTCTGTGCTCAGCCAGGGATTACTTCCTTCAACTAGCACCAAGGCTGGGCATCACGATCAACTGGTAGAAATCTTTCCTGAATCCAACTCAAATTATAGATTTCATAGGAGGAAGACTAGACACCAGATCAATGCGAGCCTTCCTCACCCCAGACCGTATCGTCAGCCTGAGGTGTCATGTGACAGCAATCCTTCAACCTTCACCAACTGCAGCTTCGGTCCTGAGGGCCCTAGGTTCTATGGCGGCAGCTATACCGCTTCTAATTCATGCCCGCTTACGCATGCGGGTTCTTCAATGGACCCTTCAAGTTCAGTGGTCTCCTCTTTGTTCGTCTCTAAACGCTCCGATTGCGGTCAGCAGAGCGTGCAGGGACTCCCTTCTGTGGTGGCTTCTTTCTCCGGAGCCCCTAGCAGGAAGACCCTTTTGCGCTGCATTTCCCCGAGCCACAGTGACCACGGACGCTTCTTGCCTCGGGTGGGGGGGGCATTCTGCGGGAAAGATTGTCCAAGGCACGTGGAATCCCACAGAGACGTCATTGCATATAAATGTCCTGGAAATGAGGGCGGTGCTCCTAGCGTTGCAAGCACTTCACCACGTTCTTCCTACAGGGACTATTGCGATTCAGACAGACAATATGTCCGTAGTCTGGTATATCAACAAGCAGGGAGGAACCAGGTCTTATCAGCCAGAAGGGTGTCTGAGCTTCAGGCTCTTTGTGTCAAACCGCCTTACCTTTCTTTCTTCCCTGATAGGGTGTGCCTCAGGACCAATCCATCTTTTCTTCCGAAGGTCTCTTCTGAATCCAATATTAACCAGTCAATCAATTTGCCTGTCTTTTTTCCCAAGTATTCAAACAAAGGGGAATACAAATTGCATTCATTGGATGTTCATAGACAATTACGTTTTTATATTAACAGGACAGCTGGCCACAGGAAATCAGATCAGCTGTTCGTCTCCTTTGCTAAATTTGCTCTGGGTAAAGCAGTGTCTAAAGTCACTCTGTCTAAATGGATTGCTAATTGCATATTGCAGGCATATGACACTTCAGGCAGACCTGCTCCTCAGAGGGTTACGGCTCATTCTACTAGGGCAGTTTCTCGTCAGCCGCCTTTAAGTCCCGTGTTTCGTTGGATGATATCTGCGGCAGCTACTTGGGCTTCGCCTCATATTTTTATTTCTCATTAGAAGGTGGATGTTGTTTCTAGAGGAAGAGCATCCTTTGGCTCAGCGGTGCTCGAACATCCTTCCATGACGCCCAAGATTCAGGTAGCTAGGGACTCTGTCCCACAGGTTGCAGACGAATGAAGTCTGCCTACTTCAGATTTAGAAGTTATGTACTCACCATAACGTTCCATCTGAGTAGGTGACTTCATTCAGATGCTCATCCCCCATCCCCTGACCTTTATAGAGCGAGTATTTATGCTGTTTTAGTATACTGTGGTCAGTATTTGAGGCAAACTCAATCTGAGGTCAGTCAGGGCTTGGCAAGGGGTTATGGGTAAGAGGGAGGAGCTAGGAGCTCGGAGCCTAAGCTTTTGAATTGCCGGCTCGGATCCGAGATCGGATCCGATACCCACAGGTTGCATCCGAATTAAGTCACCTACTCAGATGGAACGTTATGGTGAGTACATAACTTCTAATTATCATAAATCAAGCAGATTTCTTTGTTCGTTGAGGGAAGAAGAAACAATGTGGATACAAATGACGAAAGGTTTTGACCGGATTCGTCAAGTTACAAGTATATGTAACAAGCTGAGATCCTGTCTTGTAGAATCTAAGGGTGTGGAGTACAGGAGAAATCATAGACATCTTCTTCTTGTACCAGAATCAGCATCGCAGCATCATTTTTGTGATATAGACTGTAGATCTCAGAGCGAACCAAATGTTGTTCCCATCCCAGAATGTGTTTCTACCTCTACTTCCATTCCTGAGGATGTTCCAAATACTCCCAAGATTGAACATTCCATAGAGACAGCTCCAGTTGCTAAGCCTAATTCCCAGTTTTATGTCATACGCTATGGTCGAATTTTCAGGCTCAGTGTGAAATGTACAGCAACCTGGACATAACTGTATATATGTAGCTAGTCTTGTATAATTGCGTGACAAAGAACTACTTGTATTATCTGTATGCCAAATAGATTCATAACATTGCATGATTTATTTCTCAAAGAGGGAGGATGTAGATCAGAGTGTATGTGCTGTATCTTTAAGAAGCATATCAATGACTGAACATGAAAATATAAATACTGGGCAGTGTGCTATTCCCAGAGCCATTTTGAGAGTGCAGCCAGAGAGTGAGCATGTATGATTGCAGTAGTTAGTTTGTATAAGTTACTTAAGTTAAAGTCTGTAAACTTGTATCATGATGTGTTTGTATACAATAAAGTTGCTTGAACAGAACCCATGAAGACTCTTCTATTGTATCCAAAGTAGGAGAGTGACAAGTGGTCTCTCAACCAATTTGTGGTGAATAAGATCTTCCACAAATGGGGTCAACCGTGCTACGAACTATTTGCATCACCTCTAAACAACAAATGCAGCAGGTTCTTTGCCCTTATCCCATCTCAAGTGACAGTCACTGAGAGATGCTCTAGTCCATGTTTGGTCTTCCAGTCTCCTTTCTGCTTAGCCACACCTACCCAGTGGCGGCTAGTAACTTCAAAGGGGGGCTGCAGGAGACAGATGAATGGGTGAGGTCAATGGGAAGGGGTGCGGCCAACTAGAAAGGGGAGTAGCTAAGCTCAAAACCACAAAACTATAACTTTAATTAAATACGCTGCCCTGGGTGCCAAACCGTCATTATGAGAGACCAATCAAGACAAAATGAAGTGCAGAAGAAAAAATATGTTTCAGTGCATTGGCTGCATGGCAGCTTACTTAATATCTAGATGGAAACAAAAAGGTTGTGAGGCATGAAAAAAATAAATTACTTTTTAAATACATTACTGGAATGCTACTCATAATCAAGTATAAGAAAAACAAGCAGCACTCAACTCAAACCACTTCTCCTTGCACTGCAGTTCTGATTATAATTTATGTTGTTGTTGTTGTTGTTTGTCTTTCGGCTTTTTCCTGGTAAGGGGTCGCCACAGCGGAACTCCGGTCCACTAATGATTGGCAGTAGATTTTTACGAAACTCCAAGGTGCCAGCTCGACGCCCAACCTTCAATGAAGGCACGCCCATTTACGCACGCATGACTTTCGAACTCTACCCAACCGCGGGCAGTTCTAATTATAATTTATCTTCAGCTTTATTAAAGTACCAAGTAACATGCTGAAAGTAGCAATCTCTGTGATACCCCCACTTGTAAAGATGTGTCTTATCCAAAAAAGACCTGCTGCCTGACAACAACTATATACTTGTTTCATGGGGAAAACATGATCAAAGTAAAAAATGAAAAGCAAACAAGAAACAAGCTCAAGATGCATTTCTTAAAGGATTACTGCACAGGTCATGGACCATACACGATAGACTGGCATTCTGTTTAGTTTACAGGTAAAGCCTGCAAAGATGACTGCAAGTCTCCAACAAATGTAATGAGCGTCTTAAAATAATGTAATCCTGTCCTTTATTACAAATACTGTCGTATGCATTTCAATACCCAGGGCTCATACTTTATCTAGTTATGTAAGTATTCTCTGCGTGGCAACGACAGAAAGGCTTTCAATGTTGGCAGTTCTTTTACAGTATGCTTATTAAAGCTTACTTGCATCCTACAATCTCAGACAAGCTTACCTGATGGTCATTAAAGCATTGCTACTTAAACAAAGAGCAACAGGCACTTTCTGAATAATAATAAGCATAAATCAGCAGTATAAAAATATGACAGAAACCAGAACATTCTGCAAAATCAAGGACAGATGAAAAGCCACTGTAGTACTTATGTCTACCTTGGATGGGGGGATACTCTGCACATTTACACTGCATAACTGCTCCTTGCCTTGCTTGGACACATCCAGAGTCACTACCTGGTGGAGTGGAGTGCAACAAGTATGTCACAATTTGAAATGTCTCTGGCTGTCTGTGATGGCCCTGACACATTTGTCATACCTCTCAATCTCAGAGCAAGAAATGTGGACAAAGCCATACAAAGAAGTGGGACAAAGGCCCAAAAATAAGGACAGTTTTTAAATATTGCTTTTATAAACTTAGAAAGATAATAGAATAGTAGGTCTTGCAGTAGTATGAATTTTCTGAAGGGCATGAAATCTGAAACTCAAGTGTCTGTCATTATTTTCTAACTTCAGTCTTTAATGATTGCCACTAATTTGCCAAAAAAACACAATTTTATGAAAAACGGACCAAAAATGTGATGCAAAGGGAACATGTCAAAGAAGGAACACTTTTTAATATTAGTACTGCTAACTTGAGCAGCTGACAAAATAAAAGAATCTACGTGCATTTCTGAAATAAAAGTAATCTATAACTCTGATTCTTACAGTTATTTATTAATTGTAAACCCTCCACGTTTTCTTCCAAAATTGCCATTTTGCAGAGGGATTATTAGGGGAAGAGCAACATTTTGAGCCAAAATCGGGGACAGTTGAGAGGTTTGGATATGCCTAATTCTGTAAAGCAATTTATTTGCACGTACCTCTCAACTTGTTAATGCAGGAAATCTGGACAAGGCCAAATATATTGGGGGAAACATATAAACAGTACTAAAAATTGTTCTTGTATAACCTGAGACAGTTGATAGAATGACAGGTCTTGCTTTAGCATGCATTTGTCTGAAGGTTATGAAGTCTGAAACTCAGTGTCTGTCATTATTTAGTGAATTAATTCCTAAATGATTTGCCAGAAAACCACAAATTTTATGAGGAACAAACCAAAAATAAGAAGCAAAAATCTATTCATTCTCAAAAAATCTGGACAGTTGAGAGGTATAGTTCAGCCGGGGCTGTCTTTGAGTTTGTTGCCCTTCCCCCCTCACAAAATCATGGACGAATGGAGCCTCCGCCCCCTGCAGCCATTCCAGTGAACCATTACTTGGCTATTTCACCCCATTTACCATAAACACTAATGTGCATTCTGCTTTACTTCTGCAATGATTTGGGCTTAATTTGAAAGTTTTATTTTGCATTTTACAGCACAAACGCTAATAGATATCTGCTAAACAAAGCAATGCAATCTCACAATGAAAACAGACTTAGCATTAAAACTTGTCTGCCCTTGAAATTCACATTCATTGAAACAGCATTGAAACCCACATTCAAAGAAAATAAATTTTGCCGGTAGCAGATAAAGATTAACTTTGGGCTGTTTTCAAATCACAGGCCCCTTGCACACAAAACATACACATGCTCTTTGACACATCTTCCTGATTGTATTAAATTATATTCCTTGTACAATACAGTACAGTTTTAGAGGACATTTTAAATGTATTGTTTTAAAAAAAAATTTCAGTAAACAGTGAAACAGAATGCATGCACCAATAATGACAAAACTGCCCAATTCAGAACATTTCCATCATAAAAGTCTACTCAAACTTCTACAGTCCACCAGTATCAGTCAATATGCATAATCTCTGAAGAAGTAAAAGTCATCTAAATAATTCCACATTAAATAGATCTGTAACTAATGAAGAGGTTGCTGCTAGCAAACAACTTTATATTTCATTGTTTCATCTACAAATAAAGTGCCTGTTGCCCATGAGAAATAAATTGCCTATGTTACAGTAAAAAATGATAAGCTAGTAATATTGCAATAGGGAATCAATGGCAAAGTAATAACAGGTTCATAGTTACTAGGTATCTTCGCCAAAAATACAAATAAAGTGCCTGTTGCCCTTGAGGAATAAATTGCCTATGTTACACTAAAAAAGGATAAGCTAGTAATATTGCAATAGGGAATGGATGGCAAACTGATAACAGGTTCATAGTTACTAGGTATCTTCGACAAAAGGGACTGCAGCATCCACCCCTTTTGAAACACAGTAGAGTATCAGCAATGCATCTACCTACTGTGGGAGTAGAACCCACAGCCTTTTCTGCATCAAAAGCAAGTACACTACTTGTTGTGCTATTAACAGTGCAATCTGACTCAGCATAAGCAGCACTAAACATTTGCTCCCCTGCAGCTGTCAGCTCCTTGTAAAATCTACTCAACACTCAGCTGTATCTGTGAACTTTGCAGCACAAGAAATCTGGAAAAAGACAAAATTTATTGGGTGGAGGACAAAAGCCCAAAAAACAGGGACACATTTTAAACATTGCTAGTATAATGTTGGAAAGTTGCTAGAATAAAATGCTGTGTTACCACCATACATTTCACTGCCATGTCTTGAACCCAGGACCTTGTGCAAAACAGTCAGAGCAGCACACCACTGTACCAAGTCAGCTGTTTTGTGAAAGAGAGGAAGACTGAAACTTAAATGGCTACCATTTAGTGAATTCAGTTCTCACCTTAGCTGCCAACCTCTTAGCACAAAACACCTGAACAAAGCCAATAATGGGGGAACAGAGCCCCCAAACATATTCAGTGAATTAATTTCTCACCATAGCTCTCAACCTCTTAGCAAAAAACACCTGGACAAAACCAGTAATGGGGGAATACAGCCCCCAAACATATTCAGTGAATTCAGTTCTTACCATAGCTCTCAACCTTAGCACACAAAACCTAGGGCGAAGCCAATAATGGAGGAATACAGTCCCAAAGAAAGGGACAAATTTCAAATATCCATCTTATAAACTTAGAAAATTGCTAGAATAAAAGGTTTTGTGTTACCATGTACTTTCTGAAGAACATGACATCTGAAATTCAAATGCTTGTCATTTTTATTTATTTAATATTTGTTAACCAGGAAAGTCTGACTTGGAACAAAAGCCAATTTTCAGCAGAGGCCCAGGGAGAAACACTCCAGACTCATGTCTTTGTAAGATGGGAGGACACCAGAGCACCCAGAGGAAACCCACACAAACACAGGGAGGACATGCAGACTCCACACAGAAGGCACGCAAGCCAAGAATCAAACCAGAGAACCTGTAGCTGTCAGGCAACAATGCTTCCACTGCACCACTGCACTACTGTGCAAAGACACAAAAATACAGAAACCACAAATTTTATGAGGAACAGAACAGAACAACTATGAGGCAAAAATCTAGTTCCCTACCTGAGAGCTTAGTAAGGTCTGTTAGTTCCATACCTGAGAGCTTAGTAAGGTCCGTTGTAAAAAGTCCACAAGGCTTGTCCTAGTTCTTCTGTAAGGTCTGTTGTAAAAAGCTTGTGAAGCTCTTCCTAGTTCTTCCCGTGAGAGCAGAGCATGCAAGCTGGGTGCTACCCAGCCTGTGGATGTTGCAGTCTGATTCCCTTCCAGTCTATACAGTTGTAACTGTATAGACTTCTGGGATATTGCTGTCTTCCTAATCCGGACAGCTGGTGAGATAATCTGGATTTTGAGCGCATGCTCCAGACTGGTTCACCAGCAGTCCGGATATCGGAAATGCCGCAAGTTGCGTTATTTTATTATTTTTTTTTTCTTTTCTTTTCTTGTCTTGTCTTTTCTCTTTTATTTTATTTTCTGTTATGTTTTTCAGCTGGGGGGGGGGGGGGGCTGCAGTCCTGCAGACTAATAGCACGAGCCGCCTCTGCCTACCTCTCATCCCCAGATTTCTTCAGAAAGCACTTTGGTTGAAGAGTACAGTAATCCTCATTGGTTCCTTCTGGCCTCAACAGTTGTTGGTCCTCTTATTTGGTCTCACCTATTATGTTCTCCAAGGACACTGGATCCCAGTCCAGACGTCCTGTCTCACCTGTCAAGGCAGATTCACCTGGACATTGCAGGCCTCAAGTTGACCATATGGTTTTTGCAATTCCCATGATGGTTAGAAATTCCAAGCTTTCCTCCCCAGTTCGAAAAATCTTAGTCTCATCTCATAAAGCTTTGACTAGGAAAATTTACAAAACAAAGTGGAAAAGGTTTTCCTTTTGGGCTTATCAGGGAGGGTTTGGTCCTTTTACTGCCCTGCTTCCAGCTGTTCTAGATTTCTTAGCCTTGATTTTTCAAGGTGGGGCAAGTTTTTTTCCACTGTTAAGGTTCAGTTAGCACCCATCTCTGATTATCACATTGGAGGTAATGCTTCTCCTGTAGCATCATCTAAATTATGTAAGGCCTTTCATAAGGGTACCTTTTTACTTAGACCACCAGTGAAGGCCTCTACTCCACCTTGGGACCTCACTATGGTTTTGCAAACTTTAATACGTTCTCCCTTTGAACCATCAGCTAAAGTAGATCTCAAGTTTCTTTCCTGGAAAACGGCCTTTTTGGTAACTATAACATGTTAAGTTGTCTATCTCGCCTTCATTTCTTGCTTGTTGGGATCGGAGCTGACCCTCGGCTCCGACTCGGCCATCTTCTATAGCTCAGGAGCTGTTTACTGGCTCGAGGCTACCCCTTATCCCATGATGCCTAGCGCTAGCTACCCAGATCTCGTTTGCTGCTTCAGCTGCGAGGTTCGTTATTACTGGCACAGGCTGTAGTAAGTTAGTTTAATACATTTTTCTAGCTATTTAGGGGTTATATTTCAATAGTTTAGTCTTTCAACCTTATTGTAGTTTTTAGTGTAATTGAATTTTCCCTTAGAACTCGTTTAAGTTAGAGAGTTATTCCCCTCCCCCCTTCCCCTTCTTATTGTAGCATTTTCTTTTAGTTTAGTCTCTCTTTTAATTTATAGGTAGCCGTTTAAGTTAGAGGCTTCCTATTTAAAAAAAAAAAAGAACTTTTCACTGTAGTTTTTCGTGTTTTTGGTATAGATTACTGTTTATACATAGTGTTTATAGTTTTTTGTATGGGCCTTTGGCCAAACATTTTTTCTGTAGAGATGTCTAAAGAATCCAAAGTATCTGAATTAAGAAGTGTGACTCATGCTGTCAGAAAATGTCTCTGACAGATGGGCACACTTCTTGCGTCTATTGTTTAGGCGCAGTGCACCTGCAGGACTCTTGTTCTGTATGTCACGCATTCAGCCCAAGGGTTCTGCAGGAGCGCAAAAATAAGTTGATTTAAGGGGTCTCCTTAAGCCCCAGGATTCACCAGCCAAGGCCCAGCCGGTGAAATCTTCTAAACCGACCAAATCGTCGGCTCCCAGCTCGGAGCCATCATTGGTCCAAACATTACCAACTACCTCGGTTCTGGCTGGAACCGAGGACGCTGCTTCTCAGTCAGCTCCACCAGTATCGTTGGAGCCGTCTCGGACCCACAAGAGACCGAGGTCCCCGTATTTAGAGTCGATACATTCGGCCCCTTGGTCTCCCCTATTGCAAAGTGACCTCAGTCATAAATCGTCCCATTCCTCTCGATCTTCTAGACTCTCAGACCACGATGTGGAGAGAGTGGTCAGTAGGTTGTTGAAATCGTAGGCACTAGCCAAAATGTTATCCAGCCCTCCTCAACAGGTGCCGGCTCCGTCCGCTTCAATCGATGTTCCTCCTCCAACTCCTCTGAGCTCGGAGCCGGAGTTTGTTGGGGTTCGAATCGTGGGACCGTCGGCACCGATAACGATTTCTCCTTCGGTTCCGTCATTGGCTCTGATCCCCTCGATGCTACCTTCCGTTGAGGGATCTGGGCGCCGAGACTCCCTCGTCGGGTCTGAGGGGGCAAGTGGTATCGGACCCTTGTCCGACCCCGTTCTCCCTCTCAGAGCTTCGGCGCAGGCGAGCTCGGCTCCTACATCGGCCTTGGAGCCGTCCCCCTCGGTGCGGAGGAGGATTCCGGTTTCCTCGGAGCCGGATCCTTCTTTGCATCGTGGCAGGGATGCCTTCAATGTCATGAGGAGTGTACTGGCCCATGAGTCAGCACCACGTTCAACCCCGCTTACTCCGTCCCCTGTAGTACCTGTGTCAACCTCTGTCCCTCCTCCAGACCCCAAGCGTGGGGAACCAGCGCTCCAGAGCACCCCACTGGGTGTTTCCTCCTCTTTCAAGGCCTCCTCTGATCATTCAGAGGAGGTCCCTCGGAAGAGAAAGTGCAAGAGGAAGCACATTGACTCCCCCAAGTCTGTCACTTCGGATACGGATTTGGATGAATCGGAAGGGTCCCCGAGATCCCCCTCTGAAGATGTTTCCTTTATGGACATCCTAGAAATGCTTAGGCAGAGGGGGAACTGGACTGCCCTAGCCCCTACTGAGGACGAATCCGTATTCCTGGATGCATTTGGTTCTCGCCCTTCCACTTCCTGGGTGTCTCCCCCCTTCGATCCACTAATGTCTGTGGTGGCTAGAAGGGCTTGGTCAGCCTCGGACACAGTGGAACCAACCCCGAGGAGGCCCAGCAAATTTATTACTGCACCCCCTGACAAACAGTTCCTTACAAAGGGTGTTCCTGTGGATGCCATGGTGGTAGCAGCAGCCACTAAAAAGGAATTAGCGGAGACTTCTTCCTCTGTCCATCCTCCTAACAAGGAGTCTAGGACTATGGACAGATATGGGAAGCGAATGTTTGCTTCAGCGACCTTCTCCATGAGGTCGCTGAATTACTTGTGCCATTTTACCAGGCTTCAGAGGGATCTCTTAAAAGAGCTTGGAGATACCCTCCAGGATCCATCAGCTGAAGGAGTTCAAGCTAAAGTATCTTCTCAGCTGGCGACCCTTAATTCAGTGGTTAACTCCTCCATGAGGCTCATTTCCTGTGCAGTTGATGGTGCGAGTAGAGCTGCAGGCACAGGTGTGGCCCTTTGGAGACACGCATGGATGCGGTTGTGTAATTTTGCGGAGCCCTTTAGAGCGTCATTCACCATCACCCCCTTTGACGGTTCATTTCTCTTTGGACCACAGGTGAAGGACACTCTCACTAGGTGTGAACAGGAAGGCAAGACTCTCTCTGCCGTGGTAGTCCGTTTTTCCACTCCTTCCAGACCATATCCCAAAGGTCAGAAGAGTGGAAAAATGTGGTTTCGGAAATCCCAGGGAGCCTCGCCTGATACACGTAGTGATTTTTCCTCCATGGGCAGAGGAGAGAATAACAACAACAGACGCCGCCCTGGAGGCAGAGGGGGTCCGCAGAACCAGGGCGGCAGAGAATTGTTCTCTGACAAGCCCTTCCAGCACCCCTGAAGGCTTGCCCGACTGTCTGCCTCTGGAGGCAGTCAGGGGAAGACTTTCACTGTACCCAAAAGCCTGGCAAGACATTACGCGAGACAAATGGGTACAATCAATCATATCCGGAGGCTACGTAATTCCCTTCTTCCAATCTCCCCTATCGTCAAACAAATCTCCCCCAGATGTTCCACCCAATCTGAAGGCCCAAGCAGTCATAGAAATTTCAAGACTGCTAGTAAAAAGAGTCATCAGGAAGTCCCGGCAGACCAACTCAGAGCCGGAACTTACTCAAGGTTCTTTTTGGTACCAAAAGAGACAGGGGACTGGAGACGAATTTTGGATCTCAGCAGACTGAACAAGTCTGTTCAAAGAACAAATGCTTCAGTCCACTCTACCCTTTTTGGGTCAGGACAATTGGATGTGCTCAATAGATCTCCAGGATGCGTACTACCACATTAAGATGGACAGGCGCTCCTGGAGATTCCTTCGCTTCCGGCTGGGAGCCAGTCATTATCAGTTCAGAGCTCTGCCCTTTGGTCTCACCACAGCCCCCAGGGTGTTCACCAAATGTATGGCAGTGGTCACGGCTCACCTGAAACGTCAAGGATTCCAGGTGTTTCCTTATCTAGACGACTGGCTCCTTACTGCTACTACCAGGCATCAACTTCTTCAAGCCAGGGACTATACAATCGCAATCTGTGCCCAGTTAGGAATTACCATAAATTTCGAAAAATTTGCCTTGTTGCCCTGTCAATCTATTACCTACATAGGAGCAGATGAAGATACAAGAAGTATGTCTGCAAGACTACCGCCGGACAGGGTGGCCACAGTTCGGCAGCAAGTTCATATCCTCATGCAATGCAAAAAGGTACAAGCCCGGTTGGTACTTCAAACTCTGGGTTCTATGGCCGCAGCAGTTATTCTGATACCTCTAGCCCGCTTTCACATGAGAATCCTGCAGTGGCTTATATACACACAGTGGTCCTTTCAGCAACTTCCCATGTCCCACATGATTATAATTACAGAAACTTGCAAAACACACCTTTCCTGGTGGATGGTCTCCCCGCTAGTGTCTCTGGGCAGACCATTCATCCAATCCCCTCCAGTTGCCACTGTGACCACAGACGCCTCACTGATGGGGCGGGGGGGGCATTATCAGGGCATGACAGTCCAAGGCACATGGCAACCTCACGAGTACCATCTGCACATAAATGTCTTGGAGATGAGAGATGTGTTTCTAGCGTTGCAAGCACTTCAGAGCTCACTCCCTCCTGGGACAATTGCAATTCAAACGGACAACTTGTCAGTAGTGTGGTACATCAACAAGCAGGGCGGAACCAGGTCCTACCCCCTATGTCGAGAAGCTCTCAGACTCTGGCAGTGGGCGATTTCCTCCCATCGATTTCTGATTGCAATGCACATCCCTGGGAAATCCAACGTGATAACGGACAGGCTCAACAGAGCTATTCTCATGCCTCACGAGTGGTCTCTGAATCAGGTAGTTGCGGATCTCATCTTCCTCAAATGGGGACAGCCTTGCTGCGACCTGTTTGCATCCCCCTTCAACACCAAATGCAGCAACTACTTCTCCCTTCTACCGCTTCCCGGTCATCCTCCCAGAGATGCTCTAGTCCATGATTGGCCTCAGGGACTTCTTTATCCCTTCCCACCCTTTCCTCTTATACCCAAACTCATACAGAAAGCAACTTTGTTGGGTTGCAAAATGATCCTCATTGCTCCTTACTGGCCTCGACAGATTTGGTTTCCATTCCTGCACCGTTATCTCCTCGAGCAGCCCTGGATCCTATTCCAGACCTGCTGATCCATCAGTCAGGAGAGCTGCATCGATCCCTCCATCTCACAGCTTGGTTGATCCAATTCCAACCCTAGCCAGGCTTCCCAGCATTTTCCCAGCTGTGCGTGATATTATTGTATCCTCTCACAAATCAGCTACTAGGAAAACGTATGCTAGTAAATGGAAACGCTTCTCTTATTGGGCAGAGGCTAGGAACATAGATCCCTTTTCAGCCCCAGTTCACGTGATCTTAGAATTCCTAACTGAGCTTTTTCACTCTGGGTCCGCTTCTGCCACAATCAGGGTTCAACTAGCAGCCATTTCTAACTATCATGTTGGCTTTGCTAATCTAAATATCATGTCTCATAAGCTGTGTAAAGCCTTTCTTAGAGGGACTACTCTCCTTAGGCCCCCAGTGAGAGATCCCCTTCCTCCTTGGGACCTTAATTTGGTATTAACTTCCTTGATTATGCCCCCTTTTGAACCTGCGGCTTCATGCTCCCTTAAGTTTCTATCTTGGAAAACTCTTTTTCTGGTTATTACTTCAGCCAAACGTGTATCGGAACTTCAAGCACTAAGCGTTCGTTCTCCATACTTAGTTTTTCACAAGGATAGAGTAGCACTGAGAACTACCATCCTTCCTTCCTAAAGTGTGTTCAGAAAATAATCTAAACCAATCTATAGACCTTCCAGTGTTCTTCCCTAACTACACCAACAAGGCAGAATGCAAGTTGCACCTTTTGGACGTGCATAGACAATTACTTTTTAACCTGCACAGAACTAAGGATATAAGGAAGTCGGATCAACTCTTCCTCTCCTGTGCTAGGGGTAAACAAGGTCTCCCAGTTTCCAAAGTGACCCTGTCTAGGTGGTTGTCTCACATTATCACCTTCATTTATCAACTAAGAAATAAAGAATTGGCTGCCAAACCGAAAGGGCATTCTACTAGGGCTTTAGCTACTTCTGTAGCTTTCCAATCTAGGTTACCCATGGACTCTATTTGTGCCGCAGCCACATGGGCAACTCCTCATACCTTTATTTCTCATTACAAGTTAGATATGACCTCCAGGAATAGAGCTAACTTTGGTTCCACTGTTCTGAAGAGTCTGTTCCAATGAGCCACCCAGGATCATAGGTGCTAGGGACGCTGTCCCAACAAGCAAGAAATGAAGCTGAGATAGACAATTTAACATAAAGAAGTTATGTACCTACCATAACGTTCCATGTTAGTTGTCTTCATCCCGCCTTCTTTCTTGCGTCCCCCCCTCCATCCCCCTGTCCTATTGGACCAAGAGGAATTTAGATTTTGCCAGCTGAGTATTTTCTGGTTTGCTTCCTCTACTGATTTAAAGAGTATAACAGATATGCCCAACCTGTTAGTTTGGTCAGATTATTCTTGATATGTCTGGGGTTAGCTATTACAAATGAGATCTGGGTAGCTAGCGCTAGGCATTATGGGATAAGGGGTAGCCTTGAGCCAGTAAACAGCTCTCGAGCTATAGAAGATGGCCGAGTCAGACCCGTGGGTCGGCTCCGATCCCAACAAGCAAGAAAGAAGGTGAGATGAAGACAACTAACATGGAACGTTATGGTAGGTACATAACTTCTTTTTCAGCAAGACGAGTATATGAACTCCAAGCACTACCTTCCAAACCACCGTATTTGATATTTCACAACAGGGTTACTTTATGCACAAATCCTTCTTCTTACCAAAAATTGTCTCTGAAACCAACATCATTCAAGTAATAGATTTGCAAATTTTCTTCCCCAGATTTGAAAACAAAGGAGAATACAACCTCCATCTTCTTGATGTACATAGGCAACTTTATTTTTACCTTTACAGGACCAAGGAATTTAGAAAAACTGATCTATTTCAAAAACTACACTGGCTAAATGGATAACCGATTGTATTTCCTATGTTTATTCCTTGAGAGGCATAACCTTACCAAGACGATCAAAAGGGCATTCAACCAGGTCAATGTCTATGTCAGCTACCTTTAGAGCAAGGGCCTGTACTGATATTGGTGCAACTGCCACTTGGTCTAATACCGATACTTTTATTGCTCATTACAAATTGGACATCATCTCTAGAAATAGAGCTGCCTTTGGTTCTGAGGTTCTCCTGAGCATCCTTCCATGAGAGCCACCCAAGGTTACCATAACTGTGGACTCTGTCCCATTTGTTGAGGAACGAATGAAAATGACAACATCAGATAAAGAAGTGATGTACTCACCATAACTTTCCTTCTGTGTTGTCCATTTTCATTCTTCCTCAACTTCCCTCCCTCCTTTTCCCTGTCCATGACTTTGGGAGAGACCTTAAAGAATTGTTGTTAGGAACCATAGTTCCTGTTTGAGCTCCTGATCTTTCAACTATCCCTTTTCTGTCATAGCATTGTTATTGTATTTTCTGATTATAATACATATAATAGCAGCAAAGTTCATTTGAGGTATTGTAGTGATCAGGGGCATTATGGGTACGGGAAGAGCTCAAGAGTCACATCCTAGAATCTTTAGAAAGTGGCAGAGTCATATCTGAGGATCGGACCTGAACCCATTTGTTGACAAAGACTAAAAATGGATAACACAGATGGAACAGTATGTTGAGTACATAATTTCTTTTTATACCCCTGCCCACTTTTAACCTTTTCAAGATTCTCTGCTCAGTAAAGTTCAGATGGGTTAGCTTTTACCTATATCTTCTCTTTGGCTGGTGAGTGTTGCTTGGCAGACCTGTTTTTAGCGTGATTAAAATGTGTACCTCGTAATGAGAAACAGCTGTGCTGGCAGTGAAAGAAAACATCTTAGTGAATTTCAAAGTGGATAGAATTTGGTGAAACTGCTTTGAAAATAGGGCTCTCATAACTGATGTACCCCCTTCTTCTTGTTCTGTATTCTTGATCTCTGAGCTGGCAGGGATTATTTAAAGACTATTGTCAGCACTCTCTGGAGTTTTAGTGTTTCTGGATACAAGAGTTGTATAAGTATCATTTATTGTGTTTACTTTGTTTCTTTATTGTCTGTTAATGTTATGTTCTCATATAACGTGTAGTAATGCTGCATTATATTTCTTTTACTGATCAAGAAATCCAGATATGCAGCTGTCCAGAATGTGTAAATGTGGTACATTCTCTTCCAAGGCTGTCTGCTGTTTTGGCTATGGGAAGGTAAGCTTAGATACATTATCTTTAAGTGTTGCAATCTTTGACAGAACTTTTGTCTT
Source organism: Protopterus annectens (assembly GCF_019279795.1). Taxonomy (NCBI): domain Eukaryota; kingdom Metazoa; phylum Chordata; order Ceratodontiformes; family Protopteridae; genus Protopterus; species Protopterus annectens. The sequence goes on from NC_056747.1 coordinate 615,869,647, forward strand.
TGATATTATCATGTAACCAAATACTGTTTGAAAGGAACAGTTTTATCTGTTTTAAATATCTGGTGTAAATTTATAAAAAAATGTTTATGGTGTTCAGCAAATTTAAGATAAAAAACACCATCAGATGTTTAAGTCAACTTTGAAAACCCTTTAAACCATCTCCCTTAAGACTTGCCAGGTGGCAGCAGCAGCAGCACTGAGGTGCTGTAATTAAAATATAGTCTAAGTGGAGGCTTGTGACAGGGTCTGTGATAATTGCTAGGATCTTATGTGTTCGAGACATGGGTGTCAATAAATTTGCCTGAGTATAACAAGCTGGGTTATGACTAGAGATACCTGCTCATAGTTCTTTATAGTGCATGGAGCTTTGTCTACTTCTGTGTTCTAAAAAGTTAAAAGAATAAAAATAGTATCACTTTGAAAGCTGTAACCCACTTACTGCTGCCACATGGAGAGTAGCCACCACTGAAGAGTGTCAGGAAGCTGTTAAATACTTCATTTGGACTTTAAGTCTGAATGAAGTACTTATCAGCTTCCCATCTCTCGTCTGTGGTGGTTGCTAAATGCATTAAATACTCTGTCATTACAACAGTGCAACAAGCCTATTTCTTTCTTCCAAATTTCTGAGTATAATCATATTACTGTGAGGTATACATTCCTTTATTTTGTTAAGGTCTTGCTAAGGATATGGATTAATACTTCATTGCTGAACACTTTCACTTGATGATCTGAATTAATACATATATAATGTATTATCTTGTTTTAATGAAGGTGTATGTGTATTATTGTACATGTCATATGCATATTAATATTTGCATTAATCTACGTATTTAGAGAATATTGTAATATAATGTTAGTGTTCAGTTATGTATTCTGTTCTTTTATTTTTGGATATTTTCTCTCTAGGCCTCTGTTAAAAACATATGAAATTATCCCCTTAGACTTTCCTAGTAAACAAACAAACAAACATAAATAAATAGATAAATATTTCAAAACATTCATGCCGATAGATCCATCACAGATATGTGCCCATTGTAAATGGGACATTACCAGTGGAAAAACAATTTGGCTTAAAAATGTTCACAGCAAGTCTAAATTTATATCATATCTTGTATAACAAACTACTTAATTGCAGGTTTCCCGCAAAGTACCTATGAAGTGGAGACCTTTTGTAATGGAAACAAACATTTGTGGTTCTCCTGCTTGTCTGCTTAAAACAAATGACCTTCCATGTTTTCTAAAGTAAGGCTTACTACAGTAAATTTATCTCCCACAGCCACAGATACTGTCGGGCAACAGTTTAAAGAATCAGTCCACAAAGTCAGATATGAGCCCATACTACCTGTTTATGTAGGTTTACTATCAAAATGCCGCCGTGCAATTGCACGGCTATGAAGTATTCGAACAACATATGTTCGAATACTTCATAGATTGGCAGGTTATGTGAGCGAACGTTATCATTGCGAATGGACTGTGCATTCGCAATTATAACGTTCGCTCATGTAAGGGGATTGCGGTACAGTGCGGTTAGGGAAATACATCCCTTTCCTCACTGTAGTGCGATCTCGGAGTTGGAATATTAAGTTGGGGTGTGGGGGGTGCAGGGGGGCTTGCCCCCCTGCATAACTGTGAGTTTAGGCTAGTTAGGTAGGGAGTTACGGGACGGGTGGGAGTGCTGTTGATTGTTGGAAATGTCGCGAGCGACATTTTCAACAATTAACACTTGTTTTCGACATTAGGGCCATACAGAAATGTGTACGTTCGGCGAAACAATTCACAAATACGTGCACATTTTATTTTAAATTTCAACATTATGATAGTAAACCGTTTATGTATACATCCGACTTGTACCACAGCAGTGTGACTTCCCTCCTTTCATGACTTTTATAGAAGTGCTGTCTCGTATCTTAGTGGTGTGCGTATGGAGTACATACCTAAGCCACCTCTGGACACTTGATACTTCATCGAATATGAGCATAAAATAAATGAAACATAACTTACAAGATGGCAGAGTGAAAACAGAAACTCAGAAGAGAGAGCCAGTGAATGTGTCGTTCTCGGTAAATTTCAGTAACTGGCTAATAAGTGCACTGCCTGGATGCCAGCAAAGAAGAAATTTAGAGAATCTGAAAGAAAATCAACCACAAAAGGGGAGGAGAAAACACTGGCTGGGAAGAATCCTGTAGTTGTTCACCAAAAAGCTCCATCTTTTGTTTAAGACATGACTTCCAGCAATCTATAGGAAAAAATAAATCAAATGTGCTCACAGCTGTTTAAAATAAAACACTGAAGGAGTATATCAACTCAAATAACAAAAGTTTGGAAAAAAATGGAAAACGCTTTACATAGATATCAAGATGAATTGATAAAATTGCAAATATCAGAAGTTGAAATGAAGAAAAGGCTGGCTGAGTATGAACCTGGTCAAGAAGAGAAGTTAAAAAAAATGGTAGAATTAAGAGGACAGAGCACATAGGTAAAACCTGAGATTTTTTCTATACTTGAGAAACTGAAAGGAAGAGACTGCATTAATTTTCTGAAAGAACAAATAAGCAACTGGACTGGTATTCCACAGCAGGAGGTTTTAATTGAAAGGGCAAATTGTGTGTATGCTCCAAACCTGGCAAAAAGAAATCAACCTAGAACTTTAATAGTAAAGATACAATCCTAGCAGCAGAAAGAGTTAATTCTGACAAAACCTTGGTGGAAAGACAAAGTATCAGAACTTGGAAACAGGACAGTGCTTTTGGAAAATGATTACTCACTGTACACCAGGCAGAAAAGGAGCACATTTATTCCAGCAATCAGGGAATGTCGAGAAGGAGGTATGAGATTCAAGGTGCTATATCCAGCTATCTTAAAAATATTTTTTCCTCGAGGGTCAAATCATTTTTGATGCAGAATATGCTAAAGAGGAAATACAAAACTTTGTCCAACAAAAGGTGAGACAGCAATCAAAACAAGTTTCTTCTCCTTATTCTTCTGATAATAACGCTCATAGACAGAGTATATCAGTGAAACCTCTTCCAGTGTTCTAAAGGGAAATGCTAGAGAGGTAGAGAAGAAGCACAGAAATTGACTAGAAGCAACCGGATACATTACAAATGAGCCAGAGACTGGAGTTGGGAGTTGGACATCAACAGGAGGAAACCAGCAACTCAGAAATTAATGAAGAAGTGTGGGGTAACAAAGCATGAATCCCATTTGTGAAATATGATGGAAAAGAAAACCTAGAAATATTGGACTTATTTGACTTTGCTAAACTTGTCGGGGACTCCAAAGCATATGCCATGCTTCATGTCATTTGTTGCATCTTTTGGCTTTTCCCGGTTAGGGGTCGCCACAGCGGAACTCCGGTCCGCTAATGATTGGCAGTAGATTTTTACGTGCTGAGTTGCCAGCCCTGATGCCCAACCTTCAACGAAGGTACGCCCATTTACGCATGTCTCCACGCAGAAGACGCTCTAGCTGAGAATCGAACCGGACAGCGTCTTACTGTGAGGCAACAACGCTACCGCAGCACCACCACCGCAGTCTACAAATGTTTGGAAAAACATTAAGGAGAGGGAAAGTGGAAGGAAAGAGGTAAGTGTAAGTAAAAGAATTTTTATTCTTAACAGTATTTTATAAAACATGACACATACTGCATTTTATATAGTACAGCTTTTTCAGTCATTTTTGTGTGTAATAGAGATACTAAAGTAAACAGGTGCCCCTTTTCCTTCTTCTTTTTATCTTCTTGTTCAGCTTTAAGAGCTGCAGGCAATTTGAAAAGAGTAGAAATTTAGGACAAAGGAGCATGATACCGTAAGTACAATTGATATGCTTTTTCTTACTTTTGTATATGGAAATGACTGGATTGATTAAGGTCCTTGACTTAATGTGACAACACATTTTAAATGGAAGCAAGCAAATAAAAGAACATTGAATGTAATGAAAAGGTTTCTACTAGCAAATAAATGTCCACAGTGCAACATGAGAAGCTTGCAGCTGAAAGCAATTGTGTGTTTGGTTCTCGTGTTTCTATGAAGAAAAGCTGATAAAGGGCAATAAAACAGAATCCCCTTTTTTCTTTCATTGGCTAAAAGATGACGTTTTCTGAGAGCATTCAAGTTGTTTACTGCATCTGGGAGATGAATAAAGATAAGACAAAACAGACAGCTGTTAGTGCAAATAGAAGCACAAACTGTACCATGCATGTTAGGATGGATAATTTTCATTATAAGTTAATTAAAACCTATGAGCGTAGGTGTCACTCTGGGACAGTTGCTCCTATTAGGAAGGTTAAACTTCATTATTTGAAAAAGTACATAGTTTTTTGTTTGTATTAAGTTAATAAGCTCTGGGGGTGTTTTGTGGGGTGTTTTTGAGGGTTTTTATTAAGGCAAAAAGTCTGGTATGATGTGACATAGTGAACGGTTCAAATGGATATTTATAAAAGATCAACCTGACAAATATTAGTGTATGCATGTAACTCAAAAGCTGAAAGTAAACATTTAAAAAGCTGTTATACATAACAGGTGGGAATAATAACTTCTTACATAATGGTAACACTTTCCATATTATCTTTGCATGTGAATATCTCTAAAGTATACACAAAAAAGAAAGAGTAGTGAACTATATTATGAAATGCTGAGTGCAAATAGCTATGGTACAGGAGACACATTTGGGAATAACTGAGTGTGTGAATTTCATAAAGAAAGTATTTCAGGATGGTTATTCAGTGGGATATCTTGGAAAAGGAAAATGGGAGTACTTATATTAATTACAAGAGGAGCTGCAGCAGTTATAGAAGAAATAAAAAAGATAATGGTAGATTTTTAGTAGTACGGGCTATTGGCAGGGGAGGATAATTACTCTAGCATGTATTTATATTCCATCTAAAACTGCTACTGTGGAGCTTAAGAAAATTCTGGAAGAAATAATCTGCTTTCAGTAGGGAATATTATTTATGGGTGGGGACTAGAATTTGATTTTCAACACTGAAGATGTATCTGGTGGTTTAGAAGGGCAAATATAATAAAAGAGAGTAGCTTTTTGAAGAAATTTTTGAAAATATTTGATGTGAAACATGTGACTTCAGTAGGAGGAGCTCATAGATAATTTGCTTATTATTTCCCAAGATGCAAAAACTGGGCTAGGCTAGATAGAAATGATGAATAAACAAAATAACCCAGTGCAAGAGCAAAACAAGGCAGCAAATACTGTGGAACATTCAAATGTGCGAAACAGTCCAATAAAGCATACGTATTCAGCAAGCAATATAAAGATGCAGCAGGAAAACTGATAAAACAAGTTTATTGGCCAAGACAAACATGGTAAGCACTTTCACCTAGAAGGCTTCCTCAGACCATATAATCCCACATTCCAATTATTTATTTAAATAAATTAAGGTGTGAAAATCACAGAAATCATTGAAACCCTTAAAGGCATAATAACCATACACATAAATATAAAAACATACATTAATATCAATATAAAATACATATAAAACACTTTGGTGTAAATAAAAAAATCTTTAAAAAGTTGTAAAAAATTGTATCTATATATCAAACAAAGCAAAACATTGTATCTAGTGCAATCATTAATAACCATTAACAATAAACATATAACAAATAATCCAAATATGTCAGAGTGGCACACCAAATATGTTGTGTCTACTTCAACCTCCTGGATTTCAAAAATGGTTTTAATAGTACTTTCTCATTTAACCCTGGATATAATCCGCTCTAAGTCTAATAATCCATTTGGACTCAAGGGTCTCAGTTCTGTTCCTCAGATCCCCACCGCTAAAATTCATCATAACTTCATCAAGATGGATGAACTTGTTGATTTAGTTTTCTGCGGGGCATACAAGGAGCCAGATACTGTGAAACCCATTCCAAAAAGACCTGACAAATTCTTAGCTCCTCCAAAGGATAGAATCCAGTAGAGCAAAAGAGTCCCAGTTGATCCTATGGTGGTGGCAGCAGCCACTAAAAAAGGGCTAGCAGAACACAGCTCTTCTGTCCACCAGCTAAACAGAGAGTTTAGAGCATTGGACAGATTTGGAAAGTGAGTCTTTGCCTCGGCGACTTTCATCTTGGGGTCTCTTAATTGCTCGGCACATTTCAGAAGACTACAGAGAGATTTGACTAAGGAGATATCAAACTCTCTCCCAGAGTCCATGTCTGCAGAGGATTTCAAGAGAACATCCTCTCAACTGGTCATTCTGTTGTCACTTTCTAATGCTTCCATGAGGTTGATCTCTCACACAGCTGAAGGCACTTCATGGGCTGCTGGTTCTGGCATTGCTATAAGGAGACATGACTGGATGTTGCTATGTGACTTTGCTGACCATGTTAAGACTTCTTTCATCAACACCCTCTTTGATGACACATCCTTATTTGGTCCATCATTTAAAGAGATGCTTACCCGTAGCAAACAAGGAGGGAAAACTCTGTCTGCTGTGGCAATCAAGTTTTCTACCTTCAACAAACCTTTTGTAGTAATCAAAGAGGTGTTAAGAAAATGTTCTGCAAATCTCATGGGCCTTTTCAAGTTTTTTGTGCGGACAACTACTCCAGAGGTAGAGTAGGCAGTTCCAATAGTAGACATCATCTTAGAGGGAAAGGAGGGCTGCAAAATCAGGGTTTCTGTGATTATTTTCCTGACAGACCCTTCCAGCACTCATGAAATGCTGCCTGACTGTCCAACTCTGGATACAGTTGGAGGACAATTGTCATTGCACCCAGATGCCTGGGCAAGTTTAACAGAAGATTCATGGGTGCTAAGTATAATATCCAGAGGTTATTCCATTCCATTTTTCCAACTTCTTATTTGCAGAAGGAAGAAGCTTCCCGACATTCCACCCAGTCAGAGGACAGCAGCAGCGCAAGAAATTCAAAAGCTGTTAGACAAATGAGTCATCCAAGAGGTCCTGCCGAACCAAATAGGATTTAGAACTAACTCATGTTTCTTTTTAGTGCCCAAAAAGACAGGGGACCCGCGACCAGTTCTGGATCTCAGCAACTTGAATCAGTACATAAGTAAATGAAAGTTCCGAATGTTCACGGTTTAGTCCATTCTGTCATTTCTTCATAAGGACACTCGGATGTGCTCCATAGATCGTCAGGATGTGTACTATCACATCAAAATAATGTAGCAATAAAGGACCAGTGCTGTGGGTAACCAATTCTGTGAGTAAAATGTAATTTGTTTTTGGAATCACATCAAAATAGACAGGTGCTCCTGAAGACATTTGTGCTTTCAGCTGGGAGTCTGTCATTACCAATTCAGAGCCCTGCCTTTTGGATTCACCACAGCCCCCAGGGAGTTTTCCAAATGTATGGCTGTGGTCGTGGTTCACCTGTGACTCAGAGGCTTCCAAGTGTTTCCATATCTGGATGACTGACTCCTCACCGCCCCCTCTCTGCATCTGTTACAGCAGTCCAGGGACAATTTGCTCCAGATTTGCCAGTTGCTGGGGACAACAATAAATTATGCCAATTCAAACTTAACACCAGTTCAGAGCCTGGAGTTGATCTGGGCACATCTGAACAAAACAGTGCAAATTGCATCATTGCCAGCTCATTGCATAACCACACTGAGCTCTCAGGTTCACCAGATTCTTTCCCAGCCATCTCTTCCAGCCACATTTGTTCTTTAAGCACTGGGATCTATGTCAACAGCCATAGTATTACTTCCCTTAGCATGATACTATATGCATGTTCTTCAGTGGACACTAGCTATTAAATGGTCTATTCTGCGACAACCCCTATTTTTTCCAGTCAGACTTACTCCATTTTGCAAATGCCACATCCAGTGGTGGATCCAGTCAGATGACATTTATCTAGGCTGACTCTTTGTTTTACTCCCCCCAATGGCTACAGTGACTAAGGATGCCTCCTATCTGAGGGTGGAGTGGATATTTCTTGGGAAGGATGCTCCAAGGGACGTGGTCCCACCAAGAGACCAATCTGCATATTAGTGTTGTGGAGATGAGAGTGCTGCAGGCACTTCAAGATACTCTTCCTTTTAGAGAATATTGCAATTCAGACCTATAACATGTCTGTTGTCTGGCACATCAGCAAATAAGGGGGAACCCGATCTTACCCTCTTTGCAGAAAAGCCATGAGAGTGTGGCAATGGGCGATCTTCTCAAACCACTTTCTAGTTGCAACTCCTCCATGGATACTGGAACTCTTTCCAGATCTGCTCTCACACCCCTCAGGGATAAGCCATCCCAATATCCAGGTCCTCAAGCTAACCACATGGTTTCTCCACTTCCAGTGATTTCAGACAGCCCGCTCAGAAGCTTACAAACTGTCCTGGATACAGCAAATCAGTATCTGGACTAAACGACTTACAGGAAAGGCAGGAAACAAGCTTAGAAAAATATATATATTTTTTGTAAAGTGGAAAGGGGAAAGGAGGAGCATAAACTAACTGGGTTGGCCTTTTCAAATATTCTGCCTGGATTAGGTAGAATGAGGTAATGACACTAGACTGGGAGGAGTGTCCCAGATCAAATTTACAGTAGGAGTGGGCAACTGCAAAGCCACCAAGTATAAAAAAAGGATAGCAATAGGGAGGCTGGGAAACAAAAATCAGAACAAACAAACCCAACCAGATGCTTAACAATTGTAGAAAATGTCTAGTTAAATTTTTGGATTGAGCAGGGAAAGATGTTGACAAGCATACTTAAATATGCCATATATAAAGTGGAATATGTTTTCATAGGTTCATAGGTTCATACTAGGCTATCTGCCCTAGGGCATTTATAAGCCTAGCCAGAATGTGTTTGGCTTTCGCCACCCATTTTAAATTTATTTTGCTATGCCCTTTTTCGAGGTTAGTATACTGTGCCTCTATCTAACAGTGATACAGAAGTGATACCCGGGGTAAACCTACGATCTCCCATACACTCATCAAGATTCCTCTTGAAGAGAGTCAATGAGGGACTCTGCCTAACCTGGACTGGGATTTTATTCCAGAGTGAGGGGAGCCTCTGGGTTATGAATCTGTCCCTCCAGCATGTCCTATTTATTTCATTGCTGAGGTTCAAGTCTCTCGAGCGCGTAGCTCGATGGGATTTGGATTTTCTGAGGTGCAGCATGTCCATTAATTCCGGGTTGGACATGGCTTTATACGTCAGGCACAGATCGCCTCTGAACAGGCGGTATGCCACTGAGTAGAGCTGGAGTTTCTTTAACCGGGCAGCATATGGCATCTGTTTGAGCCCTTTGATCCTCTTGGTGAGGTACTTTTGGGGTCTTTCCAGTTGCTGCAGGTGTCTGGTAAGGTACATCCCAAAAGGGGCATTGTACTCAATTATGGGCCTGATGAGGGATGAGTAAAGAGGCACGATGACCTCCCTGATCTAGATGTGAATCCCTTTGTGATTAGGTGGGCTATATAAAATGTTTTTCTAACCACTTTGGCCACGTGGTTGTCAAATGAGAGATTGCTATCAACTTGGGTCCCCAGGTCCCTAATTACTTCTTCTGTACTTAATGGATTTCCACCTATGTGGTAATTTGTGGGCACTTTGTTTTTGCCAAAGGGGATGACTATACACTTTTGGCATTTAGCTTGAGGCCATGGCACTGGCACCAGTTGTCTGTTTCTATGAGGCCCTTTTGGAGGATGCTTGTGTCGGCTGGAGAGTCGATTATGGCACCCAGTTTGCAGTCATCTGCGAACTTGGTCAGCCACAGTCCTTCCGTGTTGGCCTGTACCTCCGAGAAATATATACCGAACAAGAGAGGTCCCAGGACTGAGCCTTGTGGGACACCACTTGTAACTGGTTTGGAGTCTGACATGGCTCCAGCAATTCTAACCATGTGGGTTCTGTCCTTGAGCCAGTTTGCAATCCATCTAGTGACATAGGGGTTTATATTTAAGCTGGTGAGCTTATCTATAATGCCCGAGTTGGGTATTGTATCGAAGGCTTTTGCGAGGTCCAGGTAGGCTGTGTGGATCACCTTCCCTCGTCAATGGCCTTGGTGACTGTTTCAAAGAAATCAACCAGGTTTAAGAGGCAGGATCTGCCCTTAACAAAGCCGAACTTGGTAGGATCCAGTGTTTGTAGGTCCCCAATATCTTTATTTATGAGGTCCATGATGATCCTTTCCATAGCTTTGCAGACCAAGCTAGTCAGGCTTATGGGGCAATAGTTTCCAGGATCCGTTGAGGCACCACCTTTATGGAGAGGGACCACTGTTGCTGTACGCCACTCTTTGGGCACATATCCTGTAGTAAGGCTGAGATTGAACAGTAGTTTTATGTTTGGGTTTAGCTCTTCTTTGAGTTCATGTAGGACGCAGCCCGGGACACCATCTGGTCCCATTGATGCTGTGTTTTTTGCTTTGGAGAGGGCGGCTCTTACCTGAGCATCTGAGATGTGTCCATGTGGTAGAACATTTTGACTCAGAAGTGGTTGATCATCTAAAGACGAGAGGGTCATTTCTGTTGTTTCTGTATTGTTCTATATTTTGTTTGCTATGCTAGAAACAATTCCACTGCCTTCTGCAACAAGCCTACATTGCTGTCATATGCTCCCTAGTTCAGATGCAAGAAACGGAATCCGTTTTGCTTAGTTTACACATACCAAAGCAGTGTTACTGTGTGTCCTGCTCATGATGGTATGAATTTATTAAAAAAGTTTGCATTTGAACAAGTGCCATTTTCAGGCAGTTTTAACTTGCATTCTATTTTTAGTGTACTTTTTCTGGGTATCTTACTATACATATTATTCTGCTGTAATATCTCTAAAATGTAAAATATGATTCTGTTCTCTATCAACATCAGTGTTTGCTGAATTAGCTGATGGCCTTTGGAATGCTTTTTCCATAGACGGTGGTTTTTAACACCTGCAGCATGGCCATTAGTGCAGATGTTTGTCATTCCCAGTGATGCCATAGCCTTCAGGCTATATGGGTTGTGTCCTGTCCAGGACACAATAATCAGCCAGCTCCCAAAAGGTCTGGGTTCCTGACACAACTTCTTTCTGACTGCCGACTGGACAGCCTTCTGGAGGGGATTTTGCAGAGTAAAGACTTCTTCAGTACTTTCTTGCCTCCTCATGAAAAATCAACTAAGAGGTTTCAGAGGAGCAGCAGACAGCCTTCAGCTTAATTTCTAGCAGATTCATCTCATGTGGGGGAGCCTTCTACACAGAATATTGTGTTAAAAATGGTATTTTTAAAAACAGCTTTTTAACAGTATTTCTCATTTAAGAAATCAGATATTCTTTCCAGTATTGGAAGTTTCCTGTCAAGGGTCGCTGTTTTTATCTGTAATCTGTTTTGGGGGGTAGATTTTGTTAGAAAATGTATAGCTTATGTAAATTTTGTGTGATTTAGTGTCAGAAGTGGTTTATAAGGTCAGGGACCATTATGGCCAATGCTAGTGTACACTGTGTGAAAACATAGCAGCCGTTTCTTTTCTTTTTTTTTTTTTTTTTTTTTTTTTTGCCAGACTGAATTTTTTTTAAAGAAGTGGAATTTTCATACAGGAATTTAGCACGCTGCTTATGCATTATTGTGTTTGGAGACTGTGTATTTATGTATTTATTTATTGATTGATTGACATTTGTTTACCGGGAAAGTCTGACTGGATAATTCTGCCTGTTTTCAGCTGTGGCCTGGAGAGAAAAGCTTAAGAAATAAAAGAACAGAAAATACATGTACAGTGGATATAAAAAGTGTACACACCCCTGTTAAAATGCCAGGTTTTTGTGATATAAAAAATGAGACCAAATAAATAATTTCAAAACTTTTCCCACCTTTAATGTGACCTATAACATGTACAGTTCAATTGAAAAACAAACAAATCTGTTAGGGGAAAGAGACTCTGATTAACCCCAAATAAAGTTCAGCTGTCCTAGTAGGATTTTCCTGACATTTACTCAGTTGCCTGCTACAGCAAAAGCCATGGTTTGCAGAGAGCTTACAATGCATCAAAGGGATCTATCTCATTGTTGAAAGATATCAGTCAGGAGAAAAGTACAAAAACATTTCCACAGCATTGGGTATACCATGGAACAAAGTGAAGACAGTCATCAAAAAGTGGAGAAAATATGGGACAGCTGTGACATTGCAAAGAACTGGACGTCCATCCAAAATTGATGAAAAGACAAGATGAAAACTGGTCAGGGAGGCTGCCAAAGACCTACAGCAACACTGAAGGAGCTGCAGGAATTTCTGGCAAGTACTGGTTGTGTACTACATGTGACGACAATGTCCTGTATTCTCCATATGTGTGGCCTATGGGGTAGGGTTGCAAGATGGAAGCCTTTTCTTACACAGAAAAACATCCAGGCCCGGCTAAAATTTGGAGAACAATACGTCGTCTCCCAAAAGCATGTGGGAAAATATGTTATGCTCAGATGAGACCAAGGTTGAACTTTTTGGCCATAATTCCAAAAGGTACGTTTGGCGCAAAGCAACACTTTGCATCACCAAAAGAACATCATCCCCACGGTGAAGCATGGTGCTGCAGTATCATGCTTTGGGGTTGCTTTTCTTCAGCTGGTACTGGGGCTTAAGTCAAAGTGGAGGGGATTATGAACAGTTTCAAATACCAGTCAATTTTGGCCCAAAACCTTCAGGCATCTGCTAGAAAGCTGAGGATGAAGAGGAATTTCACCTTTCAATAAGACAATAACCGCAAGCATACATCCAACCCAACAAAATAATGGCTTCACCAGAAGAAAATTAAAGATGTTAAGTAGTCCTATCTCACCTTCATTCTTTACATATGGGATCGAGCCTATCCTCGGCTCCGACTCGGCCTATTTACTAGCTGGAAGACTTCTGGTTGGCTCGTGGCTAGGTAGGTATCCCATGGTGCACCAGTATAATCCCCAGATCTCCTTTTCCGCGTTGACGAGTTCACTTGTGCTTCTCTTTGGCTCTGGCTAAGTGTTTGCATATTTTCACCTTTTTCAAAGTTTTCTTCACTATTTAGCTTAGATTAGTTAAATGGTTCTATATAGTTAAATCGTTATTGTTTGTAGTATTCAATTAGTGTAGTTATATTTAAAGTTATCTTCTATTTGCGCCATTTAGTGCAATTTTTGGCCTTTGGCCGTTAATTTTTTCTTGGTATCCAGTGTACCAGGCTTACTATTCGGATTAAAGTATGATCCTTTTGCGCACTAGTATTCTGTGTGTTTAAATAGAATTTGGCAGTTTCCGCTTACTATTTAGAGTGATTAGATTGCTGTTAGCATCGTTTTGCTAATATTGTTAACAAAACTTTGTTCTGTTTATATTTGCAGTTGACTTGTGTTATTATTGTTCCCCACTGTTCTGTTGAGTGTGCTGTTCTTCCCTTATTACTGTTGGGTCTGCTTAAGTTAGAAGACCCTATCCCTCTTGCCCGGGTTAGGCCCGTTTAAGTTAGAGGACCTAGTCCTCATGGTATCTTCCTTTCAGCAGGTCTAGGCCCGTTTAAGTTAGAGGACCTAGTCCTCCTCCTTCTTCTTCTCCTTCTTCTTCTTCTTCTTTTTCTTCTTCTCTGTGTGCGTGTATTCTACTGATTTCAGAATGTCTAAAGAGAGTAGGGAGCATAAGCCATCTGGCTTCAAGAAATGTGTTAAGTGCTCCCAAAAGATGTCCTTAACGAATGGTCACGGTAATTGTGTTTACTGTTTAGGGGCCATCCATTTGCAGGAGAACATTTTATTTTGTCATGCATTTAGTCCCAGGGTGTTGCAGGAAAGGAAGAACAAGTTAATTCTAAAAGGTCTTCTTAAACGTTCTTTCGAGGAAGATTTGTGTAGTTTCTCATCATCATCCAAATCTGCTAAAGGAAAGTGTAAATCTGCCAAGAGGCCCTCCCTGGCACCGGCTGGTGTCTCGGAGCCACCTCTTAAAGTTGTGAAAACTGTCTCATCGGCTCCACAGACATCGGTGCCGACTGAGAGTGGCATTGTTGTTGCAGGGTTGGTTCCAAGTTTTTCGGAGCCGACCGCTGAGACTCTTGAGACTACTTCCCCAAGCCGGTCTACGGACCCTCTACCAGTCTCCTTTTTAGTGAAGTCTCCTGTACCTTCGAGATCTCGATCTCCTACTATGTCATCCAGGTCTTCCAGGAGTTTATCGAAAGAAGATGTGGAGAGGGTAGTGCTAAGACTTTTGAAGTCGTCTGCTTTGCCTATATTGTTGTTGGCTCTGACCCAGCCGGCTCCGGAGCCACTTGAGCCTGTTCATCCCTCTGTGTTCATTCCTCCTCTGAGCCATGCTGGTCTTTTGGAGCCGGAGTGCTTGGTACTACTGGTGGAACCTTCGGCTCCAGCTCCCATTGTGGCTGTTTCGGAGCCGAATTTTGCTCCGACACTTTCGGTGCCGTCCGTAGTGTCCAGGGGTCGAAGCATTCAGGTCGGCCCCGACAGGAATGCTTGGAACCGAAATTCTTCGGTTCCGAGTCTTCCTCTCGGTGTGTCGGCTAGGGTGAGTTCGCACCCTGCGTCTATCTCGGAGCCGATGGCTCAACCGCCGACGGCATCCTCGGCCTCCTCGAAGCCAGATATGTCGGCTTTCGAGATGATGAGGATTGTGCTGTCCCGACTGTCAGCTGCTACCAGAGGTACCAGCAACCCCCCCCCCCAATAGCACCTAGTTCTGTCTCAGCTCCTACTTCCTCCAGCGGCAGCAGAGATACCCCCAGCCTCAGGAGCTACTGGCCGGTGGTCCCCTCTCTTCCGTGCCCTCCCCGAAATGTCCTTCCAAGGAGCCCCCATGGAAGAGGACTTGTAAGATGAAGCATGACGACTCCCAGGATGAGTCTTTGGCATCCGACACTGACCTCGAGGAGTCGGAAGGGTCCCCCAAGTCGTCCTCTGATGATGGCGGTACTTAAACAGAGGTGCGACTAGCCCACTGTCACCCCTTCTGATGAGGAGTCGGTGTACCTGAAGGCTTTCATGTCTCAACCTTCTGCCTGTTGGGTGTCTCCACCTTTTGATGAACTGATGGATTTAGTTAGTCGAAATGTGTGGGATACTCCTGATACCGTGGAGCCAGTTCCCAGGAGACCGAACAAGTTCCTTTTTTTCCCTCCAGGAAAATACTTTTTATCTAAAGGTGTGCTGTAGAGATACCATGGTGATGGTAGCGGCCACTAAGAAGGAGTTAGCTGAGACGTCTTCTTCTGTTCATCCGCCAAATAAGGAGTCTTGAACGATGGACAGATATGGGAAGCATATATTTTCTTCGGCAGCATTTGCCCTTTGATCACTGAATTACCTTACTCACTTTACGATGCTCCAGAGATAGCTCATTAAAGAGTTAGGAATTTTATACAAAGTACATATACTGAAGGAGTCCCTGACAAGGTTTCTGCACAGCTGTCCACAGTGACCTCTATCGTTAACACCTCCATGCGACTTATTTCGTATGTGGCCGATGGTGTGAGCAGGGCAGCGAGTTCAGGAATTTCCTTGAGGCTAATTCCTGGATGCATTTGTGTAACTTTGCGGAACCATTTAAGTCTACCTTTACCAATGTTCCATTCAACGGTTCTTCATTGTTTGGATCCAAGGTAAAGGACACTATCACTCGATGACAGCAAGAAGGAAAAACACTCTCTGCCATGGGAGCACGTTTTACTGTTCCCTCTAGACCATACCCTAAGGGTCAGAGGGTCGGTAAAATGTGGTTCAGGAAGTCCCTGAGGTTTTTCCAGGAGGCACAGGGTGACTCCTCCTTCAGAGGCAGTGGAGTTGGAGGAAATAGTAGACGTTGCCCTAGAGGCAGGGGCGGTCCGCAAAACCAGGGAGGTTGTGATTCCTTTCGGGGCCAAGCTTACCGGCACTCTTGATGTGGGGCCCGACTGTGCTTCTCTGGGGCCGGTTGGGGGTCACATTTTGTTGTATCCAGAAGCCTGGCTAAATATCACTCAAGACAAGTGGGTACAAAGATTTATTACCAGAAGTTATGTAATACCCTTTTCTCTTCCATGTTTTGTTCCCAAGAAGATCCCAGATTGTTCCACCCAATCACAGGGATCAGGCAATTGTGGAGGTCAACAAGTTGCTGTCAAAAAGAGTCATCCAAACTGTCCCAGCAGACCATATAGGATCCGGAACTTAGTGCCAAAACGTACAGGGGACTGGAGGCCCATTCTGGATCTCAGAAGTTTGAACTAATCAGTAAAGAAGGACAAGTCCCGGATGCTAACACTGCAGTCTGTACTCCCGTTGTTAGGGAAAGACAATTGGATGTGCTCAATAGATCTCCAAGATGCTTACTACCACATAAAAATGGACAGGGCATCAAGGAGTCATCTACGCTTCTGGCTGGCATCAAGGAGTCATCTACGCTTCTGGCTGGGAGCCAGTCACTTCCAGTTCCGTGCTCTGCTCTTTGGTCTCATCACAGCCCCCAGGGTGTTCACCAAATGTATGGCAGTAGTGACAGCTCACCTGAGACATCGAGGATTCCAGGTGTTTCTGTATTTGGATGACTGGCTCCTGACTGCCCTCACCAGGCATCTACTCATTCAAAGCAGGGACAATACTATTCAGCTTTGTGCCCAACTGGGAATCTCTATAAATTGGGAAAAATCTGCCATATTGCCCTGTCAATCTATGAATTTTATAGGCACAGAGATAGACACAGTAAACATGGTGGTTCGTCTTCCTGCCGAAAGGGCACAAAACCTGGTGTTTCAAATTCATTTTCTTCTCCCCTTGCGAAAGGTCAAAGCCAAGATTGTTCTGCAGCTCCTTGGGACCATGGCTTCCACCATACTATTAGTGCCACTAGCCAGGTTACACATGAGAATTCTTCAGTGGCTCCTGTCGTCCCAATGGTCATTTTAGCACCTTCTATTATCCCATCACATTCTACTGACAGAATCTTGCAAGAAGGACCTCCTTTGGTGGACATTACCCAATCAACTGACCACAGGCTCTTCAATTGTTCCTCGCCAGCCCATTGCCACTGTGATGACAGATGCCTCACAGATAGGGTGGGGGGGACATTATCTAGGCAGGACTGTCCAAGGCACATGGCAAGACCACGAGGCTCACCTGCATATCAACATTCTAGAGATGAGGGCGGTGCTCCTGGCATTGCAAGCACTTCACGACCTTCTTCCTCTGGGGACTATTGCAATACAGTCAGACAACACGTCGGTAGTATGGTATATCAACAAACAGGCCGGAACCAGATCTTACCCACTCTGTCGAGAGGCCATGCAAGTTGGGAATGGGCGATATCTTCCCAGCGCTTTCTGGTGGTGACGCACATTCCAGGGATGACTGTGATAGCTGACAAGCTCAGCCGGGCGATCCTGATGCCTCACGAGTGGTCTCTGAAACAGGAAACAGCGGAACAGATTTTCCGCAGGTAGGGACAGCCTTGCTGTGATCTCTCTGCTAGTCCAATCAATCCCAAATGCGGCAGCTACTTTTCCGCAGCTACTTTTCCAGCATCACCCCCCCCTCCGGGGAGTCACCCAGAGACGCACTTTTTCACGATTGACCCCTGGGACTCCTGTATGCTTTTCCACCCTTTCCTCTCATTCCCAAGGTGATTCAGGAAGCGAAACGACTGGGAAGCAAATTGATCCTCATTGCTCTTTTCTAGCCTCGTCAGGTTTGGTTCCCCTTCTTCGGGCCTCTTCTCTTGGACGATCCTTGGATTCTGGACCCAGTTCCAGACCTGTTGACTCATGTCAGGTTCGCTTCACCACTCGTTACACAACCTCAATTTGACAGTGTGGCTGCTCCAGTTCCATCCCTAGTCAGGCTTCACAACTTCTCGCTTTCCATGACTCATATCCTTACGTCTTCTCATAAACCTTCAACTAGGAAACCTTACGTAAATGTTAAAGATTCTCTCTTTGGGAGAAGAAAATGGATGTTGACCCCTTCACTGCCTCCATTCCAGTGGTTTTGGAATTTCTTTCTGAACTATTTCACCAAGGATCTGCGGCTGCCACTCTCAGAGTCCATTTGGCAGTGATTTCAAATTCCCATTTGGGTTTTCCAGATTCTAACTTGATGTCTCATAAATTGTGCAAAACCTTTCTCAAAGGTGCCACTTTGCTACGATTTCCGGTTCAGGAGCCTGTGGCCTCATGGGATTTAAACTTTGTGTTATCAAAATTAACATCTCCACCCTTTGAGCCTTCTCATTCATGCTCTTTGAAGTTCTTGTTTTGGAAGACGTTGTTTTTGGTGGATATCACATCTGCCAGACGGGTGTCAGAATTGCAGGCCTTGTCTGTTAAACCGCCTTATCTGATTTTTCATAAAGACAGGGTGTCCCTTCGTACTAACCCTTCCTTTGTCCTTAAGGTCTGTTCCCATATCACCTTCAATCAGTCCATTGAACTTCCGATTTTCTTTTTGAATCACTCCAATGCAACTGAGTACAGGTTTCACCAACTGGATGTCCACAGACAGTTACGTTTTTACTAAAGACATTAGAAAATCGGATCAATTGTTCATTTCCTTCTCCGAATCCAGGTTGGGCTTACCAGTTTCCAAAGTGACTCTCTCTAACTGGATTTCTAGCTGTATAGCTTATGTTTACAGTTCTGAGGATAAACCTTTATCCTTTAAAATTAAGGCTCATTCTACCAGATCTCAATCTACCTCTGCAGCCTTTCAAGCCAGGGTTCCACTTGACAATATTTGTGCAGCTGCTACGGGGGCTACCCCTCACACTGTTATTACTCATTACAAATTGGATTTAACCTCCAGGGGTAGAGCATCCTTTGGTTCCACGGTACACAGGAGTATTTTTCCTTGAGCCACCCAAGGATAAAGTGCTAGGGACGCTGTCCCATATATAAAGAATGAAGGTGAGATAGGAGTACTTAACATAAAGAAGTTATGTACTTACCATAACGTTCCATGTTAGTAGTCGATCTCACCCTTCATTCTTTCAAACCCGCCCTCCTGCCCCCATCCTGGAATTACCTGGAGACAGAAAAATGCTAATTTCATTATTTATGGAGACCTTATAGTATTGTTTTTATCTGTGTGCTGTTATATTTTTTCTAGTCAGCAGCAAACAAGATCTGGGGATTGTACTGGTGCACCATGGGATACCTACCTCGCCACGAGCCAACCAGAAGTCTTCCATCTTGTAAATAGGCTGAGTCGGCTCCGATCCCATATGTAAAGAATGAAGGATGAGATGGACTACTAACATGGAACGTTATGGTAAGTACATAACTTTTTTTTTTTGGAATGGTCTAGCCAGAGCCCAGACCTAAATCCAATAGAAAATCTGTGGGGTGACCTGAAGAGGGCTGTGCACAAGAGATGCCTTCAGAATCTGACAGATTTGGAGCGTTTTTGCTTATTTATTTATTTATTGGATCTTTTAGTTTCAGGTTTGAGCCTTATTTATTGGGCTGTCCTTATCTGTATTTAATTTATGGGGATTTTTTTGGCAACACACTTAATCTGAGGTATTGAGGATGTACTAGGACATTATGGGTAGAAGGAGGAGCTCGAGAGTTGGATCCAAAGTCTAAAGTATGCAGCCGAGTTGGATCCGAGGACATTGTGGAAGAATGAAAATGGACAACACAGATGCCTAATTATAGTGAGTGCATAACTTTTAATCTTTTCCCAAAAAGAGAAGGTCTTTATAGTTCAGAATCGCTATACTAGCATTCTTTCTGACTTTTGCTTCCTTCCTGCCTTGTCTCTGTAAATGTGTCCCAGAAGCTGTCTCTGTTCATTCCCCTTTGGCAACCAATTGTTTCACACTCTTCAGAGTTAAATGTGGTTCAGGAAGGATATAATTGGCATTGGATACATGTCATCTACATCCCTCCTGAACCACATTTAACTTTCAATCTTCTCCCAAAAAGAGGCAGTCTTTATAGTTTAGAATGACTATACTAGCATTCTTTTCAACTTTTGCATCCTTCCTGCCCTTTCTCTCCCAGTCTGTCCCGGAAGGTGTCTCTGTACATTCCCCTTTGGCAACAGATTGTTTCACACTCTAGGGAGTTAAATGTGGTTCAGGAGGGATATGGTTGGCATTGGAAACAAATACCTCTTTCAGGGGAGTTTCCCCCACCTTCCATACCAGGCAGAGTGTTTTTGCTCCAGTTCTTTCATATTTACTCACCTTACGAGTTATGGAACTGAACCAAAGGGGCAAAGGTTTGTACTCCAGAATGTTTCTGGTACCAAAGAAAACATTTTCTTGGAGACCAGTTCTAGATCTTTCCTTTCTTAATCTGTATGTGTAAGTTCCAAAATTCAAGATGTTGACCTTTTATAATCTGTTACCTGTCATTCTCCTTGGAAGATATCATCACCTTCCCAAGGCTTCAAGAAGTTTCTTAGACTTTCTGTGCCTGTGTCATATTATCAGTTATCTGCATTAACCTTTGGTTATTTACAGCTACATGGGCATTTACAGCACGTCTGTCTTTAGTCATAGCTCACTTCAGATTGAATGGAATTCACATAGTTCCTTATTTGGACGACTTACTTATCTTTGCAGCATCTATTGCCAGATGTCAAGGGTCATTACGTGGATTTATTCTCTTCTGACCAATCTGAAACTTCAGATAAATGTTCTAAAATCCTCCTTGACCACGTCAAATAGGATTGTCTTTCTGGGCAGTCCAATAGACACTTCTCAGCTAAAGGCTTTTTTGACACTGGTGAAGGTGGAATTTTATCAAAAAAAATTATGATCACCTCAGCTTAGACTCAGATTTCTGACAACAGTATTTTAGGATCCTGGGATTCTTGATGTCTATGAGTCTCATGATTGCTCCCCCCGGATTACACATAAGAAAGATTCAGTGGTTTCTAAAAACACATTGATCCAATAATGTGAGAGTGTTCAATCTCGCCGTTTGTTTTTACACACGGGTTCAAGTCGGCCGCATAGCAAAGCTCTGCATCTAAGAGAAGCTCGAGACCAGGCTATATCCCACAATCCACCCTGCCATTACTCAGATCTAGTTTGCCGCTGCAACAGGTCACATCGCGTCAGAGAGCTCAGACCAGAGTTTTAGAATTGACAGATAAGATAGTATTTGTTTTTTGCTTCTTTTAGTCCTAAAAGTTATAGTTTTTTGTTGTGAATAATTGTATTTTATTTAAAATAGTGTGTGTGTGTGTAACTAGTTATTTTGTTAGTTTATTTCTATAGGTTTCCCTTTGGGGCCTACCTCCTTCTAACTTCTAACTCTCTTTTATATTTTTTTTACCTCACTTAGTATGTCTGAAAAAGCTAAAAGTGGGTTCAAAAGGTGCCAGTGTGGACAGAAAATGTCCATCACTGACAACCACACCTCCTGCGTCTACTGTCTTGGCCCTCTCCACTTGCAAGAGGATTGCTCCATTTGCCATTCCTTCAGTGGGAGGGTCAGATGCAGGAAACTTATTGATAGGGGGCTTCTTAAGCCTGCTTTTCAAGAAGCCTTGGACAAGTCGGACCAGGCTTCTAAGTCTTCGAAGGGGTCGAAGATGTCGGAGCCCATGTCATTGGCTCCGAGTACATCTTCCAAGGTTCGTTCGCCGGTTCCACAGACTTCGGGGCCGAGCGTCGAACGTTTGTCTCTCACTGAGCCCCAGGTCTTGGAACCGGTGTCGGAACTACCTCCACCATCGATTCTTCGGTCGGTGCCATCTTTGGCTCCTACGACCCGTTCTTCCAGACCACTTTCTGATATTGATGTGGATCGTGTCGTGCAGAAACTGATGGAGAACACGGCTCTTTCCAGGTTGATTGCAGTTTCCTCCCAGTTGGTGTCGAAACTAGAAGGCCTCCCTTTATCTCCAACAGGTCCTCCTTCGAGACCCATCCAGTCTTCGGAGCCGGAAGAGGATGAGCCGATGATAGTGGAGCCATCGGTGCCGAAACCGTCCATAGCACGATCGACACCACTTACCTCGACTCCATCGGAACCGATAGGTGAGCCTCGGAGTCGACGATCTCTCCTTGGTTCCGTGACCGAGAGTCGTACCGACCTTTCGGTGCCGACTCTCCCTCTCGGGGCCTCGGCGCAGATCGGCTCGGCTCCGTCCTCGGGGTCGAGACCCATGGGCCCCGTGTCTCGGATTCTTCCATGTTCTTCGGAACCGGGAGAGTCCTCGGCCCGAGGTTCAGGGGCCTTTGACCTCATGAGGAAGGTTTTGTCTACACAGACAACCACTACATCGGACGCATCTTCTCCCTCCCCTAAGGAGCCGCTCTCTGTTTCTGTTCCCACGACACATCCAAAGCGTGGAGCACCATTGTCTCAGCCATCCCTAGAGGATGCCCCCTGTTCCTCTGAGGCCTCACCGGAATCCCCCTCCGATGAGGTCCCGAGGAAATGATTGTGCAAGAGGAGGCACTTAGACTCCCCACAGGAATCTTTAACGTCTGACACTGACTTGGAGGAGTCAGAGGGGTCCCCAAAATCACCCTCCGAAGATGTCTCATTTGCGGACATATTGGAGATATTAAAACAGAGGGGTGATTGGCAGTCCCTAGCCCCCACTGAGGACGAGTCAATGTTGCTGAAGGCATTTGGTGCTCAACCTTCTACCTCCTGGGTTACTCCGCCCTTCGATGAGTTAATGGAATTAATTGCTCGAAGGGCGTGGGAGACACCGGACACAGTGGAACCGGTCCCTAGAAAGCCAAGTAAGTTCATTACTGCCCCCCAGGACAAGACTTACCTAACAAAAGGAGTCCCCGTTGATGCTATGGTGGTGGCAGCAGCCACTAAAAAGGAGATGTCGGAGTCTTCCTCTTCTGTTCATCCTCCTAATAAGGATTCTAGGACTATGGACAGATCACGGGAAGCGTTTTTAGTTCAGCGACTTTTTCCATGCGTTCGCTAAACTATTTGACACATTTTACACGACTACAGAGGGATCTCATCAAGGAGCTGAGAGATACCCTCCAGGGTAACACAGATGCTGCTGTTTCAGATAAGGTGACAGCACAACTTAACACCCTTACCTCCGTAGTGAACTCGTCCATGAGGCTCATCTCGTATGCGGCTGAAGGGTCGAGTAGGGCCGCAGCTTCAGCGATTGCTCTACGAAGACAATCCTGGATGCGGCTGTGCTCTTTTGTGGAAGCCTTCAAGTCTTCTTTTGCCAATGCCCCCTTTGATGGTGCCACTCTTTTTGGGCCCAAAGTGAAAGAGACATTAACTCGGTGTGAGCAAGAAGGAAAGACTCTGTCTGCTGTCGGAGTCCGTTTTTCCGTTCCGTCCAGACCGTACCCCAAAGGGCAACGAGGCGGAAAAATGTGGTTCCGTAAAACTCAGGGATCTTTACAGGCCACACAGAGTGAACCCCCCCCAGAGGCGGGGGGGGGCAGACAAGGAAGACGCCGCCCTGGCGGCAGAGGGGGTCCGCAGAACCAAGGCGACAGGGATACTATCCCTGGTAAGCCTTTCCAGCACTCCTGAATGGAGGCCCGACTGTCCTGCTCTGGAGGCAGTCGGGTCGCTGGCTTTATACCCACAGGCCTGGCAAACTCTCACCTCAGACTCCTGGGTAAAAAGCATTGTAACCAGAGGATACAAAATACCCCTTATGTCAACTCCACCCCAACACAGAAGGTCTCCAGATGTGCCACCCCGTCTGCGAGGCCAAGCAGCAATAGAAATTTCAAAGCTGCTCAAAAAAAGAGTCATTCAGCCAGTCCCGGCGGACCAAAGAGGATCCGGAACTTACTCAAGGTTCTTTTAGTTCCAAAAAAGACAGGGGACTGGAGACCCATTTTGGATCTCAGCAATCTCAATACCTTCGTGAAGAAGGAAAAGTTCGGATGGTCACGCTTCAATCGATCCTTCCATTTTTACAGAAGGGCGACTGGATGTGCTCAATAGATCTCAAGGACGCGTACTACCACATCAAGATGGCCAGACCGTCCAGAGATCACCTGCGCTTCCGGCTGGGAGTCAAGTCATTTTCAATTTTGAGCCCTGCCCTTTGGGCTCACCTCAGCCCCCAGGGTATTCACCAAATGCATGGCAGTGGTAGCATCTCACTTGAGATGTCTAGGATTCCGGGTGTTTCCCTATCTGGACGACTGGCTCCTCACCGCCACCACCGAGCGTCTCCTCATACAAGCAAGGGACTATACAGTCAACCTTTGTTCCCACCTAGGGATTTCCATAAACTTCAAAAAATCTGTCTTATTGCCCTCACAGCATATTTCATTTATCGGAGCGGACCTAGATACCCGTTTAACATTAGTAAAGCTCCCTCAAGTAAGGGCTTCATCCCTCAAGGAACAGGTTCTTCTTCTGCTGCAATGCAGGAAAGCCCCGGCCAAATTGGTGTTGAAAGTTTTGGGTCTCATGGCAGCGTCCCTCATTGCAATTCCCATGGGAAGGTTGCACATGAGACTCCTCCAATGGCTACTGTTCACTCAGTGGTCATTCCAACAGTTACCCCTAAAGTACGAGATCCTGATAATGGATTCCTGCAAACGGGACCTCTCATGGTGGATGTCCAGCCAGGACCTCACCATGGGTCGTCCATTTGTTCTACCAAATCCAACAGCCACTATAACCACGGACGCTTCCCTGATAGGGTGGGGGGGGACTTTTTCAGGGAAGAGCAGTCCAAGGGGAATGGTCCGACATCGAGTACAACCTGCACATAAATGTTCTAGAAATTAGGGCGGTGTTCCTAGCGTTGCAACACTTTCAAACCCTCCTACCTCTAGGGACAGTAGCAGTTCAGACAGACAACATGTCTGTAGTCTGGTACATAAACAAACAAGGGGGAACCAAATCTACCCATTATGCAGAGAGGCCATGAGAATTTGGCAATGGGCAGAGTCCACGGGTCGCTTTCTGATAGCAACGCACATCCCGGGGTCATTCATCGTCATTGCGGACAGGTTGAGCAGAGCCATCCTGTTACCTCACGAGTGGTCCCTCAAACTACAAGTGGCGGAGAGAATTTTCCGCAAATGGGGCCAGCCTTGCTGCGATCTATTCACCTCCCCAATGAATGCCAAATGCAGAAGCTATTTTGCCCTTCTACCCCCTCCAGGGGATGTCCCCAGGGACGCACTGATACACGATTGGCCCCCGGGTCTCCTATATGCATTCCCGCCTATTCCCTTGATTCCCAGATTTCTCCAGAAAGCCATGAACCTGGAAAGGACAATTATACTCATAGCCCCATTCTGGCCTCGACAGATATGGTTCCCCTTTCTTCGAGCCCATCTATCAGAGGAACCTTGGATCCTGGACCCAGTACCAGATCTACTGACGCATTCGTCGGGAGTTCTTCACCTGTCTCTTCTATCCCTCAAACTAGCAGCTTGGCTGCTCCACTTCCCCGCCTAGCCAGGTCTGATCTTCTTTCTCCGGCAGTGCAGCGCATTTTGGTTGCCTCTCATAAGGCTTCCACCACAAAACTTTACAACAGTAAATGGAAACGCTTTGTGTACTGGGCATCTAATCAACACTTGGACCCCTTGGTTGCTCCTTTACATAAAATACTAGAATTTCTTTCCATCCTTTTCCATGAAGGGGCCTCTACTTCCACATTAAGAGTGCAGTTGGCTGCCATATCCAACTTTCATGTTGGTGAGAATGGTTCTTCTATCATGTCCCACAGGCTTTGTAAAGCCTTTATGAAAGGTTCATTCCATCTGCGACCTCCTGTCAGGGATCCTTTATTCCCATGGAATTTAAATTTGTTGTTGTCACAACTAATGTTACCACCTTTCGAACCAGCTTCTTCTTGCCCCCTGAAATTTCTGTCTTGGAAGACTCTCTTTCCTGTAGCGGTTACTTCAGCTCGGAGAGTTTCAGAGCTGCAAGCACTGTCTATTAAACCTCCTTACTTAAATTTTCACCCAGATAGAGTTTCTTTACGAACAAATCCGTCCTTCCTTCCCAAAGTATGCTCTGTCATTAATATTAATCAGTCCATTGAACTCCCCACTTTCTTTAAAAACCATACCAGTAAGCTGGAATATATGTTACACAAGTTAGATGTCCACAGGCAACTCAGA
The DNA here is from genome assembly GCF_019279795.1 of Protopterus annectens. Lineage (NCBI taxonomy): Eukaryota > Metazoa > Chordata > Ceratodontiformes > Protopteridae > Protopterus > Protopterus annectens. Next base: position 615,895,608 of record NC_056747.1, read on the forward strand.
TTTTATTTAGACAGGACTAAAGACTACAGAAAAACAGATCAACTTTTTGTTGCATTTGCAGATAATGTAAAGGGCATGGCAGTTACAAAACGCACTCTTTCTAAATGGCTTACTGATTGTATAGCCTTTGTGTATTCTAAGTCAAACCAGGCCTTGCCCACCAAACCAAAAGGCCATTCTACTAGGTCCGTCTCCACTTCCTTGGCTCATGCAGCTCGCCTACCTTTGGACACGATTTGTGCAGCAGCCACGTGGTCTAAACCACATACTTTCATCACTCATTATAGGGTTGACAAAACCTCCAAAGACAGGACATCCTTTGGTTCCACTATGCTCAGGAACGTTCTTCCATGAGTCACTCAGGGTGACAGAGCTAGGGACGCTGCCCGTGTGTAAAAACAAACGGCGAGATTGAACACTCACATAAAGAAGTTATGTTCTTACCATAACGTTCCATGTGGAGTGTTCATCTCGCCTTTGTTTTTACATTCCCCCCCTTTCCCTCCCTCACGGTTTGGAAGAACGAGTAGGACTAGAGTCTGGTCCACATGTCTTACCTATTCCGGGTATCTTTCTTTACCCCTAGTTGGTTGTCAGTGAGATGGTGTCTCTGAATGTTTTCATTCATAGCAGTTTGTAGCCTGGATACATTAGGATTATTAATTTTTTTCTGGTTTGCTTGCAAACTAGATCTGAGTAATGGCAGGGAGGATTGTGGGATATAGCCTGGTCTCGAGCTTCTCTTAGATGCAGAGCTTTGCTATGCGGCCGACTCGGAGCGGAGGATCGGCTCCGAACCCGTGTGTAAAAACAAAGGCGAGATGAACACTCCACATGGAACGTTATGGTAAGAACATAACTTCTTTTTTGCATCCTCTGGAATTTCAAAGACCAGTTTTTAGCTTTGTCATAAAGGAACTGCAATGGTGGAGGCTACAAATAAAATCAAATACAGTTCTTCCCTTTTCTCCTTACCTCCAAGCCAATTTGTAGCTATGGACACCTCCGATTTTGCTTTTTGGGAGTTTCTATGGAGTCAAAGGTGCAGTGCAAGACCTGTGAAACTCCTCAGAGAGACCAAAGCACATCAGTGTCAAAGAGATGTTGGCTGTGATCCATGCCTTAAAATCTGTTAATCATTTATGATCTCTTGGACCTACTTAGGTGATTATAGAGAATACCACAGTGATGTGGTGTATAAACAAGCAAGGGGAACTTGGTCTTACCCAGTGTGCAGGCTGGCTATGATGGCTCAGGAGGTGGCTTTTTAGCTCTCCATAACCCTCCAAGCATCTTATATTCCATCAGAGCAAAAGATAGTGGCAGGCAAACTGAGCAGGACCAGGACAGAACCTCACAAATTTAAATTGAATTGAGGGGGTCTTCCAGGAATGGATCCAAATATGGGAACCACTTCAAGTAGATATTTTTGTCTCTTTCCAAAACAAGCAGCTAAATTAATTTTCCTCCAGAACTCCTTCAAGCAAGTTTGGAAAACAGATGCTTTTTCTGTCCTGTGGTCAGGGATATTCCCATATGCTTTTCCATTTTTTTTCAAGTGATATCCAAGGGAATTCTGAAGATTCAGATGGACTCCTCAAAGGTCATTATGGTGATCCCCTTTTGGCCAAGGCAACATTGTTTCTTCCTTCTTATGGAATTCGCCAGGGGTAATTACCACAAGCTTCCTCACAAACTGGACCTACTCACACAAGACAGGGGAGTTTGATACACCCGAGTCTCAAGCATCTTGAACAAACTGCCTTGATGATTCAATTCTGATACCCTTCAGGCACCTCCTTCCCAAGGACATGCAGCAGGTACGAAAGGAACGGAAAAAAATTCTGGTAGGAAATGTTATATTGGCATGTGGAAGTGATTTTCTAGTTGGTGCTTAGCCAATAACCAGGGTCTAATCAGGGATGATGTGCACTTGCGCTTAAATATTTTTGTGAGTTACTATCCTGTGACCCCTCCTTTTCCTCTATCAAGGTACATCTTGCGGCCATTTAAGCATGTCTGCCAATGAATTCTTTGCTATATTTTCTATTTATAGTTAAACATTAGCCATTGCTTTTTGTTATGATAACCATGGTAAACCAGTTCCTGACAGTATAAAAACTAATTTTGCTAGAGCCACAGATTCTTCAGTGGCTTATTGGAAAGGGGTAGACTCTAGAAGTATCCTAGAGGCAGCTACACGGTCCTCTGTACATACTTTTCCGAGGCATTACAGCTTGTATTCCTCTACTAGATTCAGGCCAGACTGTATTAAGAATATTTTCCAAAGGCTTCTGGAACCATATTCTTCCTCCTCCCAGGTAGGATAGGTTTTGGTAGCCAACCAGTATAGCTAAAGGCTATTGCAGCAGTGGGAGTGATGCACATAGTACAATTGTTTAAGCTGCATTTACCATGAACAGTTCAGGATGAAGATGCTCCTTTATTTTTGGTCAATAAAGTCTTGAAGAAGTCTTCACTCTGACTAATGAGTTCCCTTCACTGGACTGTGCAGTCAGCAGTAAGAGTGAGGATGTGGGAGGTAGCCAGAGTTTTTGGAAGTCAGCTGATTGTAGGACACAACCCATATCACATAAAGGCTACTGCAGCAGTGAGGAATTTGAACATCTGCTGGTATGGGTAAGTGCAGTTTGCACAACTGTACTTTTATTATATGTCCCTTCTGCTGCTGACTGGGTTAGTCCCCCTAGGCTAGTAGCCTCCTTTCAAGGCAGACTTGAGATGATATTTATACTACTAGTGGAAACTTGGCCAGGGCATTGGGGAACTTCCCGTTCTCATCATTGTTGTGAGTGCGACCCTGTTTGGAGGAGCAGTTCCTGTTTCCATACCATGCAAAGAGGCGGCCCAGGGAAACAGAGGCAGATGCAGAGAGCAGGAGGTGGTGGATTGATGAAACAAATAAAGGAGAAAGCAAATATTGGGACCAGAGAATGTATGCAGGATTCTGCAGAAATGTTTCAAAGAAATCTGTTAGATGGAGATGAGTCTACAAATGATGGCTGTGTAATTACAATCCTCAAGTCGGGGGGATGCAGGATACTTTGCTTAAAGAAATAGTGGTCCAGAGTGAGGCAGAAAATAAAAGAGATGTTTCCTGGGGCACATTATCCAGCAAATACAAAACCGGGATGCAGAGACAATCCCGAAGAATAGTGATGAGATGGAAAAGAAAACATATGCAGAGAAAGTAAAAGAAGGAAAATGGAGTAGTAGGAAAGAAGGCAGAAAAAAATGAAAAACTGAAGTACATAGTAAGGATTCAAAGTAAAGAAGACTAAGAATGGACAGATATGAAGCCTGGAACAATTTAATAACTCCACTGAGTGTAAAAGCAGATGAGGTAAGAGCATTTATTTTTGTTAACAAAGAGACATTCTGACAATATATTTGAGACTGTTTTTAAAAAGAAAGTTTCTTTGGAGAATATAAAAAGAGAGAGACTGTAACTCATGGAATCTTTATGTGATAAAACATTTAAGAAGGAAACAAAAAAGAAAATTATTGTACAATTTCAAACAGAGGTAGAAGAGAGACTTTGAAAGGACATTGGAAAAGTTTATTACAAAAGGGGGTTATGGACTGGTGGCTGGGATTGTAATACTGTGTTAAAAATAGAAAGAGAAAAAGTTATACCAAGCATGATACATGTGGAGGGGAATATGGCTCTTGTAAAATACAAGGGACAACCTAAACCTTTTTTTGGTAGAAAAGGACATTTGATAAGTAACTGTGACAAAAGAAATTGGTTGTTGGGAAGTAAAACGTGATGCAAAAATGTGAATTGAACTATTATAAATGTAACAAAAATGGACATTTACAGGTGGACTGCAAAAAATGAAAATAAGAGTAAGGAGAAAGAAAATGAAAGAAGAAATTTCAAAAGCAATAATAATAGAAGAAAAACTAGATGAGAAAAACAATGAAGATATAGAAGAATGTTCTGAAATAAGTAATGAAAAGATATAAATCGGGCGATAAAAAAAAATTCTATTTGTAAAATTGTAAAAGACAGGAAAAGAAAATTTAAAAGGACAAGTACAAAAAAAAGAAAGGAAATGGATGAAAAGACTATATACAGCTAATGATTAAGGTTTGGTATTATTGTTAAGGTGTTTGCCTTACAGACACAAAGAACAGTGTGTGATTCTCACCTTTGGGCTGGAAATTGTCTGGGCTTAGAGCTGTCTATTAAGAAAGCTAGCCTGTAATTAGTTATGAACTTATGAAAAAGGAAAAAGGAAAATTTTGCAGTGCTTTCTGTAAATGTGAATAGTATTAAGAACAGAAGAATGGGGATTTTGGAGTGGTGAAATACATGTGATGTAGATGTACTTATATTAGAAGACACAAGATTTTTAACAAATGAAGGACTACAAACAGAGAAACTATGGTGAGAAAAGATAATCTGGAATTTGGGAAATGAAAGATGTTCTGGAATAGCCATGTTCAATAGAAATGTAGTAAAGATATTAGATGTAACGTTAGCAAAATGAGACAGTTAACCATTGTAGATTTAAAATGGAAAGAACAGGTATATAGAATTATAACACTATGTGCTTATACTAATTGTAAAGAAACAAAAAGCATATTTCATCAAATTTTAGACTATGTAGCAATAAACATGAATTTTATAACAACAGGAAAATTTGTAATTTATGAGGCAAACATAAAAAGAAAGTAAATTATATAAGAAAATGTTACAAATTATAAGATATGGTATCTTAAAACTTTGGGAAAAAATTCAGGGACTAACAAAAGGGATACGAGTAGAACTGAAATAGATTATAGTATCAGAAGGTTTCATTATAGGAGTAGAGGAAATATTTGAAACATGATTTTCTGATCAACTTGCAGTATGACTAGAGATAAAGGAAAACAAGGAATATATAAAATAGGCAAAGGAATAAAAAGGATAAATGGAAAGGCGTGGAATGAAGAAGGAAATAGATTAGTAATACAGTTATGGAAAGATCATATTACTGTGAATATTTTATAGAAATTGGTCTGAATGGTGGATGCTATTTAAAGAAAAATATAATTTTTTTTTTTTTATAGTGGCAATATGATGCGAGAAAAGTAGGGAAAGAAAAATATAAAATAACATATAGCAATGCAGTGGATGATTTAGAACACAATGCTAGAAAGTACTTCGACAAAGAAAAATAATTATATGAGAGAAATCAAGAAAAAATACAAGAATTGTTATATAACAAAATATATTTTTGCTAGAAAAAGAAAAGTATCACATTACTTAAACAGATTAGTAAAGGAAGAATGGTAATGTAATGAGAGAAATAAAAAATGTAAAAGAAGAAATAGGAAGAACTCAGAAAAGGATTATGAATAGTATAGTACTATATGTTCAAGAAATGTTTAAAGAAAAAAGAAGGTAGTGAAAAAACATGGAAAGTAAAAAAATTCACAAAAAAATAAAGTAAAGAAAATAAATAGTTGGAAAGGAGATTTCTTTAAATGAGCTACATGGAGTATTAGGACAAGTAAATATAGATTTGGTTGCAGGACTGGATGGAATAAGGTATGAAATGTATAAAAATTTAAGGAACTGGTAAAATATATTTTTAAAGATTTTGAATGAATGGTTAAATGAAGGTTTTATGTATAAAGAATTATGTAGTGGAATACTTAAATTCATATAGAAGAAGAAAGATAAAGACAATTGAAAAACTGAAAACCAATAGTATTGAATGATAATGCTTAGAAGAGTTTATAAAAATAATACAAAAGAGATTTGAAGCTAAAATGGAAAATATTATGGTAGATAGTATATACAGTATGAATGGTAAGAGTAGTCAAGAATTATTAATGATAGAAAAATTGTGAATGACATTATGAAAGAAAAGAAGTGAAAATCATAATAGGAGACCTTAATAAGGCATTTGACACCATTAGCATGCAATATTTTGAGTTATAATGAAATAATATAAGTGAGAAAGTTAGGGAATTATGTATGTTAGTGTATAGTAATCATAAAGTAAAAATACTTGAAAATGACTGGTATATGCAGATTGGTGTAAAACAGGGATGTCCAGTGACTTCTATACCTTTTTTATTAGTTACGAATGTGATAGTATGATAAATAAACAAATTACAGAATGAAGGAGGCTGGGTATATAACACCTGAAGGGTTAAGAATTCCAGTTGTGTTAACATATGCAGATGATATTCTGATAGTTGCAAAAAAGCAAAATTTGGATAAAAGAAGTAATAAGATGCACAAATGAGCACCTAGAGGTGATAGCAATGGCTTTAAATAAAAACGCAAAGGTTTATGTGATGTAGTAAAGATAAGGGGTATATATTTAACAATGAATTAAATTTCTGTGATGGGTATACAATTTGGGAATAAAGATGTAAGTAGAATTCAATGGTGAAAATCCTCTAGAAGAAATAAAACAAACCTGTATTTTTTGGAGAACATATAAATTATCATTAAAAAAAAAGTTTACTTGATAAATTAGTAGCACATTTATTTATGTTGCCATTTGCAAAGGAATTATTGCAGATTTTTTTTTTTTATTTATAAGGGCTTCTCATGTAAACCCAGTAAAAAGAGGAGTTTTGCATGTAAATAAAGAAGAAGGAAATTTAGGGTTAATTAACCCAGTGGTATATTCTGCTTCATTACATTTGTACAAAGTGTTAATGTGGATAAATGAAAAAGATGAGACATTAATAGTAAAACTGTATAAATGTGAGTGTGATAAATTTTGGTATATGGTAGAAAAGAGTAAGAGAGAAAAATGAGTGTGTAAATGAAGAAATAAAATATCATCAATAAAAACTATTTTTCTGGAAAATAAAAATTGACGATACAGAAAAAGAAAAGTATGATAATAATAATGTAACGATAAGCCATTATTATGTAAAAACATGGGAAAATCTAACAGATGAAAAAATTAAAGCTATAAAAATAAGAAGCAAATGGTGTAACCAGAAACTAGAATCTCAAGATTTTTTGTGGAGACTGGTAATAGATAAATTTTCAGTAAAAGGAAATATGCCATATAAAAAGTAAAGTGATAGAATATGTTTACATGGTTAAAAGAAAAAACTTTCTTCTTCATGAATGGTTAAATGAAGATTTTGTATATTGAAAACATTCTTCATGACCATTTATTTTTGAAATGTAAAAGAGTAAAAAGTGTTATTAGGAAAACAATATAAAGAAGATTTTTTCGAAGATATAAAAGAAGTGGATAAAATAAACATGGATATGATTAAATATGGATATATGAATAGAAGTAAAGTGTATGTTGAAAGAATAGATAAAAAGTTATTTTATGTCATATGGGTTATATGGAGTGAAAGAATAAATGAAATTATGTTTAATGGTAAATGGATTTTAGCAACAATACTAAGTAAAATCAGATAGTTATGGAAAAAGGAGTGGGAGCCTAAAAGGATGAAAATTTAATATGATTGTATAGGAAGTCATGGATATGTGTAAATAGATTTGTATATCTGTAGATTTGCACATTTGTAAATATTTTATAAAAAAGAGTTATTTTTGTATATAAATAAAGGACACCTTTTCATTTTATTAGATACCATTGGATCTTCTACATCCACCTAAGCTAGCAGTAACTTAAGAAGATGCGACCTTGGTTTAATGTCTCGTCTGAAGAATGCCACAGTCAGGAGTTAAGCAGCACCCCCCCCCCCCCCCCCCCAGTGTTAGCAATCGATCTTCCTGGTGAAACAGAAATTGTGGTAGTGGAGGGATCAACTGTCTCTGAATCCAGAACTCTCTTTCTGTCTTCAGACTTCACTCTAACCTGTCTAAACACACTTAAGATTTTATATGGGGAGCAGTGCCATGGAAGTTAAAGTCCAAGGCTTGTTGGGTACTCAGAACATGCCAAAGCAGATAAACATGAAAGAGGTGTTGGCAGTAATGTGTGCCTTAAAAGTTCTTCACTATTTGTGAACTCCAGATCCTCTTATTGTGATTGCAGACAACATTACAGTGATGTGGTAATTGAACAAGCAGGGGGGGTACAAAGTCATTTCATCTTTGCCAGTTGGCAGTGATGGCCTGGGAGCTGACTCTACAGCATTTTCTGTCTCTTCAGACTTCATACATTCTGTCACAACAAAACACAGTGACAGACAGACTAAACATCCTGAACAGATCCTTATGAGTGGAAGCCCCATGTAGAGGTCTTTCAGGACTTGATCCGGATGTGGGAAGCACCTCAAGTACATTTGTTCACCTCTTTTCAAAACAAACAACTTGAACAAATTTTGTTCAATACATCCTTGCAACCATGCTTGGAAGACAGATGCTGTATCATTCCCATGGTTGGGAATGCCCCTATATGCATTTCCACCCTCTAATGATTCCCAAGGTACTTCTAAAGATTCAAAAAGAATTACCAAAGATCATTATAAAAACTTCCATTTGGTCAGGCACAGTTGATTCTCCCTGTAAATGGAATTGGCCTAGGGCACTTGCCACAAACTTCCTCACAGACTGTATCTACTCACACAGCATCCTGGGGAATGGCACACCCCAACTTAAAGCAATTGTAGCTGACAGCCTGGATTATTTTATTTTGATACGTTTTAGGCACTAGTTTCAAGAGGATGTGCAACAGGAATTTAAAGAGGTAAGAAAATCTGCAACTAGAAAATCTTACGTTTGCAAGTCAAGAGGTTTTCTAAGTGAGGCCTAGCCAGTAACAGAGGTCCCTAATGGGTTTTGATTATCTCTGTTTTTGAAATATTTGTGTGAGCTGCTTAGAGATGGTTTATCTTATGTTTCTATTGAAGTGTATCCTGTGGTCATCTCAGCTTGTTTGCTCATGGATTCCCCCTCTTTCCTCTCTTTTTGTGGTCTGACAGTTTATGAAAGGAGTGTTGCAGATAAGACCACCTTGAAAGAAAATTCCTCCTCTCTGGGATCTCAACTTTTGAAAAATTGACCTTACCTCTTTTTGAGCCTGCCTCTCAAGCTGATTTCCAGTTCATTACTTCGAAGACTGTTTTACTCTGTTGCTATGACATCTGTAAGGTACTTCTCTGAGCAACAAGCTCTGTTGTTGGGCCAGCCTTGTCTGATTTTTCACAGGGACAGGATCATGCAGGCCTTAAGTTATTTCTGAATTTATTTTGAATCAAGCCACCAATTTCCCATCTAACCTGATGCAGAAAACAAGGGAGAAAAGATCCTACACACCCTGGATGCACACAGGCAGCGCAGGTACCACCTTGACAGAGCTAAACCCTTTAGGAATGCTGAACAGCTGTTTGCCTCCTATATGGGGGCTAAGAAAGGTCATCCTGTGTCTAAGCAAACTATTGCATGATGTTGGCATTTGCTATTGTTTTCTGTTACTTCCAGTATGGTAAATCTCTTCCAGGCAAGGGTAAGGCTCACTTGATTAGCATTTAAGCTCTTTAATGACATATTGGAAGGGGTGGACTCTAGAGGCATTCTAGAAGCAGCAACTTGGTCCTGTGTTCTTACTTGCACAAAGAACTAGAAACTAGATTATTTTTCAAGGTCCAGAGTAGGCTTTGCTAAGACCGTTCTCCAAGGGCTCCTGGATACTTATCCTTCCACCCTCCTGGTAGGGTAAGTTTTGGGAATCTACCCAAAATGCCACTAAGGCAGTTGGAGTGGTGAACATGGTACATTTATATAAGTCCTACTTACCTGTAATAGCACATGATCAAATTATGCACTGCCTCAGTGGGAGCACCTAGCTACCATCCTGTAGATTGTGCATAGTTTACGTGGGTTTCAACCTCTTTGATTCGGTTGCTATGCAATTTTTTTATATGGTATTGTGATTGACTACAAGTTTACTCTTGTTAGATGATTCTTGCTTCATGTAGTTTCCTCTCCTTCTTAGTGCAGATGAAGGTGCCTGAAGACTTACTTCATGTGACAGCTAAAGGCTTTCCTCTCTGGATATGCTCAGCTAATCATCTGTCACATGAAGAGAGGGTGGGCAGTGTGAGTTTCTGAAAGCTGGTCTGTACTTGGTTACCTTGGCAGGTAAATCAAAATGCCACTGAAGGATTAAGGAATTCAAACATCCACTGTTGCATGTAAGTAGGACTTATGCAACTGTTCTGTCTGCTTCCCTCAGAGTCTTCAGACAGACCGAGAAGAAAAAGGACAAAAACAAGGAGAAGGAGCCAAAAAATTTAAGGTGGATGAACCAGTTTCATTCTGTCCTCCCTAAGTGGCCAGAAAGCACACCTCTTCCTCTTTAGCTCTGAGGCCAAAAGCTTCTTTTTTGGAAACTGCTGTAATCAGAGACAAGTTTCATTCCAAGCTGGGTGGTAAATATTCACTGAAAAGAGAATTGTTCCAATTCATGCTCAACCTTCCTGCACCTCATCCTTAAAATCCATGCAGTTCTTTAAAAGCACATCTGAAGTACATTGGAAGCCGATGATGAGGGTCTTGGTGAAGACGCAGATGGAATTGGGCATCGTCCCATCCTCCTCTGTTAGTAGAGCAGATCAGGTTGGCCCTCTTCCACCTGTTATAGCTCCTTCCCCAGTGCCAGTCTGTACATTGGTGGTTTTGGAGCTGACTGTCCATCTGGATCCTGTTAGTATAACACTGGCAGCCCCCCCAACATCGGTGCTGACATTATCAAATCTGACAGTTGACTCTGACCCCTTCGGCGTCAAGTGGGTTTTTGAATTGGATGCTTGATGTAGAGGTCTCAGTACTGTCAATGGGGACAACACTCTTGGAACCGTTTTTGGTGTTGGGGTTTCTAATCTTCATGTCATGGCCATGCAGGTTGTCTGTATCAGAGTTTTCATCCTGGGCTGCACCCACTTCTGTCTTAATGTAGGAGGAGTGGGTGATGATAAGTAGTCCCTTGATGCAGATTCTGGTTTTGTCTTTGAGATATTAGAAAGTATGATAGCTCCATTCCTATACATGAGTATACTAGTTACATATTTACAAGCAGCATTCATGAGAACTTAAAGGGAGTGGCAATGTTGAGCATGTGACAAAGGATAGGAGGCTTAAGGAAGCAGTACTGCTGCTGTGTAGTGACGGTTTAAGGCAGGCCATTGTAGTTGCATAGTCGGTTGTTTCTTGAAAGTGGAAGTATTATTTTGTAATCTAATGTCAGGAGGAAGAGTATTCCATGTGTTAGCAACTTCGTTAAGGAAGAGGGATTCCCCAGAGTTATGTTTGCATGGAATTATTTCTGTCAAGGCTTTATTGGTGGAGCGTAGTTGTAAAGTATAGAAGTTTAATAGTCCAGATGAGACTGGTTTTTTTTTTGGGATAGTAAAGAATTTGATGTGCTGGGTTTATTTGGTAGAAACGTAATAGATTGGGGAGCTCGTGTCAATATAAAGTAAGACGGGAATGACAGTGGTGAGAATGAGATTTGGAGCTGGTAGCAAATCTGACGATTTTGTGGTAACAAGTAGAAAGTTTATTGAGGTTGGTTTTATTTAGATTTGTTAGAACTGGACATGTGTAAAGTAATGTAGCTAAGAGATGGATTCTGGCTATAGCAATTCTTAATTCAGAAGTAAGGTACTTTTTACAGTGGTATAGGGTCTCTAGCTTTTTGTGGACATTGGTGATAGTCATGGATATATATTTGTTAAATTTTAATTGTTGGTCAATTGTAATCCCTAGAAGTTTGGCCTCTGGGACTGGAGAGATGAGGGTCCTGTTTGCTGAGAATATGATGAAGGTGATTTGGTCAGTATTTTTTGTTGGATGGAATAGTATGAGTTGGGTTTTGTTTGGGCTGAGTATCAGTTGTGATTTAGTTAACCAATTTTCTATATCTGTGAAGGATTCCTGGGCATTTTGTTGGAGCTGCTGGAGATTAGAAGTGGAGCAGATTAGGGTTGTGTCATCAGCGTATTGTATTATTTTAGCTTTTGTAGTAGTTGAGTGAAGTTGGTTTGTAAAGATATTGAAGAGAAGGGGGCCGAGAATGGAACCCTGGGGAATGCCTAGTGATACTGGGAGAGGGGGGAATGGGGAATCATGCCATTTTAACTCACTGAAGGCGGTTATGTAGATAACATTCAAAGCAGTGTAGGGTGGGGTTGTCCATGTTGAGCTCAGAGAGGAGGGTTAAGAATTTATTGTGGGGAAACTGTATGGAATGCTTTGGATAGGTCTAGAAAGATGACAGAGACTAGTTGGCATTGATTTCTGTACATATTTATGGAGTTGGAAGTTGCTTAGGGCAGTGGTGGTGCTGTGTGATGGTCGAAAACTGTTAGGTTTTAGATAGTAGGTTATTGGTGAGAAGGTGGGTAAGGAGTTTGTGGTGGACACATCTTTCTAGAATCTTAGATAAGGGTGACAGAATTGCGATAGGATGATAGTTAGAGAGGTCGGTGGAGGGGAATGATGTAGGAAGTTTCCATAAAGATGGGGTTGTGTGTTCAGTGATGGATCTATTTATCAATAAAGAAATGAGATAGGCAATGGCCTTAGATGCAATTTGAAGGTAGTTAGATGGGAGGTTGTCGGCAGCGAGGGTGGTGGTCTTGAGTTTAAGAACTTCTGAATGGTTGATGTTGGGACTGGTTTGAGAGAGAAGGGGGTATTTGTTGTTTGGACATTTGGGGATTGTGGGTGGTTGGTGGGATTTGTATTATTAATAAGTTTGAGTATAGAGGAGGTAAAATAGTTGTTGAAATGAGATGGTATATCAGAGTTTGATCCTTTGATATTGGGTGTGGGGGTAGAGGTTCGCCTGGCTGGAGGATATTGTTCACAACTGCCCAGAATTTTTGAGGGTTAGAACTGTGCTTCTTTTGTAGAGAGAGTTAGTGGTTTTGATTGTCATTTCTAATTTGTTTTTTTGCCTTATTGAAAAGTTCAAGGCAGGTTTGCCTAGTGTGGGTTTTGAGGTGACACCAGGTGTTCCAGGCTTTGTCCCTTACCTTTAGTTGATAAATACCAAGTATGTTTAGATGCTTGTGCTGATTAATGAGGAGTTTTGTGAATAGGGTTTCTGCATTGTTGAAATTTGGGGATTCTTTTTGTAACAGATGGATTTTAGGTTAGTTTTATTGAAAAGGGCAACAGGGCTACCTCTTTTGCTCAGCTCTAAGAATGTTATATCCAGGTGGGGTAATGGAGTTGGCCTTAATATGTGGGTTGAACCAGGTCTCAGTAAGGAGAAAGATACTGGGGTTATATAAGGAGATTTTGGCATGAAGTTCATTTGTTTTGTTCATGATACTGAGGCTGTTTATGTTAAGTATTAGTAGGTCTGCAGGTTGATGGTTGAATGGAGGTTGACAGTTGTTTGAGGCTGGTGCTGGACCAGAGTTGGGGTGGATATTGCTTGCTAGTAGTAGTTGGGTTGCCACACTGGTAATAGGTTTAAGGTATAGTTCCATTAGGGAGGTGAACCTGAGACTTGGGTGTTTCTTAGTGTGATATAGTAAGTGGGGGTGGAGAGGTCGATGCAGGATAGGTTATATATGGCAGGTGATATGATAATGTGTTTGGGGGAGTATGGAGTGAGGTGGGGAGTAATGGGGGGTATTGGGTTATCAAACTGGGTGGGTGCAAAGTGAAAGGAGGTAGTAATAGAGAGTATGGAGAGACAGGTGGATAGTGTGGCTATTACTAAGAGAGTAGTGAAGGGTGAGGGGGGTGAGGTATATGACATAATGTCACTGAATTAGAATTGGAGGTATATGGTTAATGTGACTTTGAGAGTGGGTCAGATGAATGGGGGATGTGTAGAGGAATACAGGGACCAGTCGGGGGTGCTCAGCTATGTATGGGGAGGGGAGATTGAGTGAGTGGTTTGGTAATGTAATTGATTTTGCGAGGGGGTTTGGGAGTAGTTGTGTTTGGATAGGGTAGTGAGAGGAGATTGTAAGGGGTCAGGTAATTGTGGTTAGGAATAAATGTAGATGTAGAAGGGGCGTGTGGGGAATGGGGATAGAGTGGGGAGCGGAGTGAAGCCGAGGGCGAATGGAGCAGGGCTGAACCCACCGGGACTGAAACGGACCACAGACATGGTGCCAAAATAAACACTCAGTCAGGCTAGATCCAGAAACCCAGCCAGGTAAGTATTTTATTAAAGACTGGCACAATATGACTATATAACAGTTACTGGCTGTGACTGTAGTTGAAAAGGAAAGGGAGAAGGAAGTAAAAACACAGAGTAACCTTTTAAGCCGTGTCAGAGGGAGGGTGCTACGCAGTTAAAAAACGACAACATATATAACAAGACCAGGGGTTAAGTTTATACTGTTGAGCTTATTGAATTGAATTTGCCTTGCGAGGGAGCGTTTTCCACATTTAATTATAACCAGCTAAACTATTAAGATGTCACAACACAGTCAGGTATTACAGTTTGTAGGCTAGAGGCATATATGAAGGCACGTACGCTGTGCACGCTGATTTGGTGATTTTTTTTGGGGGGGAGCAGGAAAGACTACTGATTGAAAGAGAAAACTGTTTGGTATTTTTGTGGGTAGGGAAGACCGTTACTTGCGTATTGATTAGCTGTAAAATGCAAAAAGGATACTCTACATAAACATCCAGTTATGTGTACTGGACAACGTTATATTATGCCGCAGTATCCCCAAAGATATAAAAGGTGTTAGTGATATCTATGAGCACGTGAAGGTACAGGATACCTCTAGCTGTAGTATAATACTATTCCCTTAAGCCAGCTACATGCACCAGTAGGAAAAATGCAAATCAGGCTAAACACTGCTTATACCTCCCTTAAAGAATGCCACATGCAGTACAACTTAATGCACAACACAGTGGAACAATTTTTTGATTGCCTCTATGTTCCTTTCAGTTGTTAGTTGTAGCGATTGGGTTTTACCACACTATACAGCAGTTTAAGCAAGGCATTATGATAAACACTTTATAAGTGCAGTTAATTGTGAGCAGAGAAGGCTTATATAGCTCAGCATATACTCATGCAGCTCAGTAATGCAATTATTGTCAGCAGAAAAAAGGCGTATTTATCACCCTGGATAGTAAAACAACACTTTGGCCTCTCATAAACTGTACAAGGCTCTCCTCAAAGGAGTGTTCTTTCTTCGCTCTGTTAATAAGGACCCTATTCCTTAGTTTTGGAAACATTAACAAAGCCTCCTTTTGAATCATCTTCTTCTGCAGACCTGAAATATTTATCTCAGAAAATTTTTTTCTGGTGGGTATTACATCAGCTAAATAAATTTCAGAACTGTATGCCTTGTCTGTTACAGCACCATATTTTATCTTTCACAAGGATAGAGTCACTTTAAGAACTTACCCATCCTTTATTACCAAATTAGCTTCTAAAAATTATATCAACAAGTATTTTAATCTCCCAGTGCTGTCTCCAAATTATGCCTGGAGAGGGGAGTACCTGCCACATAGCTTAGATGTCCACAGGCAACTTAGATTGTATATTCATAGAACCAAACTTTAGAAGGGACATCCATTTGTTTATTTTCTTGTTGTAGCTTGTACTCCAAAATTTCTAAATAAAAACTGCTCAGATGGCTGTCAAATTGTATTTCCTCTGTCTCTGTTAGTGACTACTAGACCCTAAGTTCGAAATCTAAGGGTCATTCCACAAGATCTATGGCAACTTCTACAGCCTTTTTCAGAAATTCCTCCATTGATTACATTTGTGCAGCATCTATGTGGTGTAAGTGGCACACATTTTCCAGACATTATAAATTGGACATAATTTCTATAACTAGAGCTGCATTTTGATTTTTAGTTCTCAGATGTATCCTGTCTCGATTTCACCAAGATTCCAGGTAGTTTTGGATTCTATGCCAACTGTTGCTTTGGATGAAATGATTAAATATGAGACAGAAGTTATGTATATACCATAACACCGGATCCTGTTTATCCAAGTCCATCTGATATGACATAGCTCCCTCCATCTTCCATGAAGTGTATGCCATTTCTATAGGTTTTGTATTATACAACATATTTATTAAAAACATGACTATACTACTTTTTGTAAAATATGACATTGTTATCAATATTATGGGATGAGCTGTGATCTTAAACTAAGATAAACTGCTTCAGTCTGTATAAACGTCCTTTGGAATGTCTAGTTGCCCAGAAACAGTGCTTCTACACATTGCAGATTGCTTGCAGATATTTTACCGTGGACATAGTCTGTAACTGTAACTACCTTTTCTCCATAATAGCATTTGCCACTAACCAGATTTATAAAATATTGTGCATGCTTTATTCTGTTTATAAGAAACTTTCCATGTAGTTTACAAACTTTCCAGCATGGGATATTTATTGTTTAAGAACCCTATGTAGTAGCATAGCTTCAGGAATGAGAAAATCTTAGAGAGAATGTAGTAGAGAATCACCATAGACAGCATCTTGAAAGTGTCAGGAAACACTTTGAAATATCAAAGATGGCAAAATTGCAAAAGTAACTACCATTTAGACACCAGTTCTTCTCACCAGCTAATATGCACATTATAGACAACTTATGTATGCACGTATGTATGCTTTGCATAATTTACTGAGTATTCTGGTATGCAGTTCACAACCAGGAAATGATACAGATAGTAGCCAGCATTTTTGGATATTAGTACATCCATTGAAAAGTGCAACACTTCTATGCTTTGAAGTCAGACAATATTTTTACTTTCTAATTTATTCACACTGTCTTTGACATTCCATTAAATAGCTTTGAGTCAACTCTAATAGTGTAAGAGGCAAGCCACTACAGGAGCCCAGGCTGAGATGCTTCTCTACCTTCTGGACTTAATGATGACATAATCTTCATGGCGTCATTAGCAGACCTGAGAAATTGGGCAGTGCAGTGAACTCTTTGTCGATAACATTCAGAGGCAGTATTTAATCATGGAATTTCTGGAGGTGTTGGATACCTGTTACCATCCCAATGATCCTTATGATGGGTCTTAACTTTCTGCAGTCTAAGCTGTAAAAGAGTCTGATGATGGCTGTTTTGTGGGCCAGATAACTCATCCAGACTGCCACATATTCTAGGGCCCGTGGTTTTCTCTGTAAAATGGGGCTTCATAACATCTCATCTAGGCTATTATTAGGAACAATTTTCTGGCCCAAAAAGATTTGGAGAACAAGTTACTTTTGAGAAGCCCCTGTTTCATCAGGCAGGCAGTACTTCATTTGGTAATTAAATAAAGGAAGGGCTCACAAAGCAGTGTTTCCTTTGCAGAGTGATGATGCTTGTCTGGCATTGGGCCATAGATGTAGGACATCACTTTCTCAGATGTTCAATTTCCCAGGAAAAACAATCAAAATGGTGGATGCTGTCAGCCACTTGGCTGTATCCTGGAATGCAGATTTGGAGGCTATATCTTTCAGGGTCTTCCAAGTCTGGGGTACTGTGGGGCTCAGTCTCTTTCTCATTTAGGCAAACACTGTTCTTCCCATGCTGTACCATATTCTACTTGGTTTATCAAGGCAATGAAAGTGTTGGGGTTTGGGAGATTTCTTTTATACATTCCTGCCTTGCCACGTGATTCCATGTATCATCACAAAGTTCAGGGGAAGAAGGAAGAATGACAAGATATCATTTTTTGCCTCCCCTTGTTAGTTGAAAAGGGTGGTGTTTCAGGATCTGAGGTCCCTGATGATATAAGAAACTCTTTGATCCAGTCTATGAATGTTCTCCCATTGTTGTGGGAACAGCCATCTCTATCTCAGTGCCTGTGTGGGGACTGCAGTACAGATATATAGCAGACCTAGGTATGGAAATAAGGTACATAAGAAAAACTGGTGCTTTTATGCAGAATTCCAGGAAGTTATCAAAAGAAAGGAATGCAGGCAAAAGTGGGAGACTGAAAAGGCAGACTAAGCAAAGAAGGAATACTGGTTGGCTAACAAAGAGGCTATCATGTTGCAAGTCAAAAACAGAAACATAAAGAGGATGATCATCAGATACCCTTCATAAGGGGTGCCAGCAACACTGCTCTCCAGCCCATAGAACATCAAAGGAAGCAGAAGAGAGTACTTCCAGCAAATTCTGAATGAAGAAAGACCCACAGAAACTGTACTAACCTAGATACAGCCTTCAAGGAAAGAGGAAGAAGAGTCCACCTTAAAAGAAGTAAGAACAGCACTAAGGAAATCAAAGCCAGGGAAAGCAGCAGGCTCAAATGAGGTCATGGCAGATATGATCAACTTGTTGGTCATGTTAGGGGAGAAATGGCTCTGTGGGGTACTCATAGCAGTATGGAGAGAAAGATGTATCCTAGATTACTGGAGAATAAGCATTCTAGTGCCAGTGTATAAGAACAAAGGTGACATACACAACTGTGGGCACTATAGAGGTATCAGACTCCTGTCACACTACATGAAAGTACTGGAAAGGGTGATTGATAAATGAATTTGCAGAATAGTAGAAAATAAGATGGAGGATGAGCAGTTTGGCTTCAGATTAGGATGCAGCATAACCATCCCAATGTTTGCAGTGAGACATATAGGTGAGGAAGGAGTCCAACTGGGTATTCATAGACTTGAAAAAAAACAAATGACAAGGTCTCAATAAAGCTAATTTGGGCAGCCCTGCTATGGTTCAAAGTCCTAGAAACACTGACAGAATTAGTACAAGGACCCAGTGAAACAAGTACATGTTCAATGATAATACCAATACTATAGACTGTGTAACTGTGACAATAAAGACAACCTGGAACATATAACAATTGTTGGAGTGTACAGACTACCAAAGTCAAGCGCAGATGACCTAGAGGAATTCATACATTTCATACATGAAACACAGGAGGGAAGAATAATATTAGCTGGGGACTTAAATTTACCAGAAACAGACTGGAATAATGATTCAACAATGTTAGTAAAGAAATTATTCACAGAGTTTATTCAGGAACAACAAATGCTTCATATTGTAAAAAAACCTACCAGGGGACGGAATATACTAGATATTGTTTGTGTTCCTAAATAAATTACTGTAACTTAAAGTCAAGTTTTACCACCATTGATGTGCAGTGATCATGGGGTCATAAAGATTAATTTGTTGCTAGATAATTCTGCCAAACTGAAATCTAAGCCAATGCAGAGAAGGTTAATTACAGATTATAGGGAAGCAAAAAAGTTGCTATATAAAACTAACTGGAGTGAGGTGTTCAGTGGAAAAACTGCAGATAGAATGTGGAAAGTTTTGAAAGAGAAATTGTTTGAGTGCAAAAAGCCAAAACAAGGTTTAACATCAGGATCTAGGCACGCAACATTAGGGGGGTATATTTCCCTAAGAACAAGATACCTGATTAAGGTGAGAGACAAAAAATATAAGAAATGGAAGAGAGGTCGAACTACAACTTTGAAAACTGAAATAAACGAGCTGGACAAACAGATTAAGCATAGTGTTAGACAAGATCAAGAAAAATTTGAAGAAAATGTATATAAAGATATTGAGCATAACAGGAAACCTTTTTATAGATACATAAGATGTGGAAGGAATAAAGATATACAAATTGATAAACTGTGTGCAAATTCTAAAATTTATTCTCAGACACAACAGGTTATAGATATATTTACAAAATCTTATACAAAACAGTTTGGCTCCACAAAAGGTGTGATAAGTTGTCCTAGTGACATCCAGATAACCCCAGATACTGGAATCAAATTAGATTATATTGGAAAAGAACTGTGCAAACTGGATCCAAACAAAGCGCAGGGAGGAGACGGAATAAGTAACGATGATTTGAGAACACTTAAGCAAGAACTTACGCTGCCATTACATCTATTATTCACTAGGTCATATAAATATGGGGAGATTCCTCAAGATTGGAGACATGCACTTATTAAACCTGTCTTTAAGGGAAAGGGGAGTAGGACAACCCCAGAATCATATAGACCCTTAAGTCTACTTTCATGTTGTGGAAAAATAATGGAGAAGGTAATACTGGATAAGTTATTGTCAGAAATGGATAGGTTAGGACTTGAAACCATATATCAGCATGCATATGTTGAAAATACATCTATTACCACCTGTAACATGATGTTCTATAACAATATAATAGCTATGAATGAAAAATTGTGCTGTGATGTGATTTTATATAGATTTAACTTCAGCATTTGACAGGGTCATGCACAAAACACTGATCAATAAATTAGTACAACTAGGTATTGATGTACTGTTGATAAGATGGATAGCTGCATGGCTTACAAATAGGACATGGCAACTATCACACACCAACTGGACAGGTGAAATCCTTGGTTACAGTCAAGGTGTCCCACAGGGCTCTGTACTAGGCCCTTACTTGTTTAGAGTGTATCTTTCAGACCTTATATTTTCATCTGAGGAGTTCTACAGTCTATATGCTGATGACCTGAAATTGGGTAAACTGATTACAAATGTTTTAGATAAAGCATGTCTGCAAAATAATTTGACTAAATTGAACATTTGGGCACAGGAGAATAATATGCTGATAAATACATCAAAAACTAAGCATATGAGATATGGGAGACATAAACAACTGAAAGGTGAATATTTAATACAGCACACAGTGTTTGAAATTGTAGACTCATTTAAGGACCTGCGTATATGGGTAGATTCAGCTATGAGTTTTTCTAATCATATCAACCAATTGGCTAATAATAGTTATAGAACTATAGGTTGTATAAAAATATTTATAAAGTCTAGGAAATCAAACATAATTAAGTCATCTTTTGTTAGTTACATTAGACCCAAACTTGAGTATGGAATAACAATATGGAAACCCTATAGGAAAACAAGCTTGAATAAACTGGAAAGAGTACAGCGGAAATATACTAAGGGCATCCATGGATGTGAAAATCTAAGTTATTATGAAAGACTAAAATATCTGAACTTGTACAGTGTCTCTTACAGATATTTAAGAGGAGATCTTATTCAGGTATATAAGGCATTTAGGGACAACTACCTCTGGGAACGTTTGGGGTTATCAAAAAGTACTAGAGAATCGTCAGATAACCTATGTAGAAGATTCTATAGAAATGAGACGTGTATTAATTGGTTCTCTGACAGAGTAGCTGATGCATGGAACAGACTACCAAATTACATTAAAGCAAGTACTAGTTTAGATATTTTTAAGAACAGCCTGGACATTTATTATGGGAACAAGTGTTTTGGCATATTGGCAAGCTAGAAGGGCTTTAATGCCCTTGCTTGAAACATTTGTATTTATGTATGTACAAGTATGAACAGTGTTCGGACTCTCAGAGGGGTTCCCAGTGGGAGTGGGTGTTCATCAGGGTTCAACTCTTAGCCTGCTGCTGTTCATACTGGAGATGGACTACATTAGCAACAGGCTGAAGGGGGGAAAATTAACAAAGCTGCAGCATGCAAAAGATGTGGCATTACAACAGGCACGGAGCATGAACTTCAGCAAATGATAAGGGAATGGAATACGCAACCGTAGACACATGGAATGAAACTGATTACAGACAAGACAGTTGTCATGACAGCAAATGTGGGAACACAGAAGAAGATGAAAATTAAGATAGTCATGAAAGTAGTGGAATAGGTGAATAACTTCAAGTACCTGGAAAGGATGGTGAAAGAGAATTGAAGTCTGAATGAGGAGGCCAGAGCTAGTATTAGATGGGCTGCAGCCAAGTGGGACAGAGTAGCATACCTTGCCTGTAACAAAAGAATGCCAAAGAAGCTGAAAAGTAAGATGTACAAAACAGTGGTGCAGCCATTACTCTTATGCAGTACAGTACAGAAACATGGGCATTGAAGGCAGAGCAGTTGAGGAAGCTAGAGGTGATGAAGATAAAGTGTCTGAGATGGATGCCCACATTAGAAGAAGTAAGAACTGCACTAAGGAATGAGGCCATTAGAACATAAGCCAGAGTAGCTTCATTTGGAGAGAAGGTCAAAGAGAATAGATTACGGTAGTTGGGACACATGCAGGAGAGCAGAGGACAAGCTGGTGAAGATGATTTGGGAGAGACAGGATGAAGGCAAGAGGAAACAAGGCTGCCCAGTGCAGAGATGGATGGCTTGCATAAGAGGTCAGAAACAGCCTGTCATGACCATGGAAGAAGGTAGGATAGTGACACTGAATAAAAAAAAAAATGGCAACAGTTGAAGCGACTCCCCAACCCCATGTAGAAAATGGAAAGAAGAGGGATGATGATAATGACGATGATTGCTCAGACTTTGCTTTCAAGTGGAGACTGTTCTTACTTTGGGCAGCACTACTGCAGTCTGTTAGTTTGCAGATAATCTTAACTATCTTGTCTGACTTGGGCCTTCATTATTCCATAATCAAGGGGCATACTTCAGCTATCTCTTCAAATAATGAGTGAAGGGCATGATTGTGATCTAGCATTTGACTGATCAAGCAGTTCCTCAAACGAGTGCTGCATCTCCATCTGCTTTTCAAGAGCATGTTCCTTGCATCGGATTTCAATTTCATGGATAACAGGCTTGCCTCTACACCCTCTAAGCCTGCTTTTGTAATGTGTAAAATGCTTTCCCTTATAGCTGTTATCTCTGTTCATAGGGTCTAGGAGCTTCAGGCACTTGTGTGGTGAAACAATTTTTTTTTTTTAAGAAAGATATGATTTTGCTCAGGATGAGCCCACATTTCCTTCTATAGGTGATTTGGTGATTTTGGTGTTGTCCATGAACCAATCCATTGATCAATCTCTAGATATTCTCTTGTAGTTCAGGTGTTACCAGCATTGGGAATGGGAGTTAAGAAACTGCTGCTCATATCGTTCCACCAAGGAGAAGGCTAGCAATTACCAGATGCTTTCCAAATGGATTTGTAACTGCTTTAATCTGATATTGTTAATCTTTGTTCATTCCTTACATGTGGGTAGTCGGTTCCAACCTCAGAACCGAGCCGGCCATCTTCCAAGCTAGCGCTAGCCACAACTCTCGAGCTAAACTCTTACCCAGAATTCACCTCTCCCTGTTAGCCCAGATTTCATTTGCTGTGTCGCCATTCTGTCGTGTCAAGCTACTTCTCTTGAGCGAAGTACAATATTTTTCATCATACCTAAGTTGTAAGACAGCTTTTTTCACAAAAAGTCATTAGATCGTTATCTCTTACCTTATCGCATTTTGCGACAACCCTTTTTCAGTCCTTTTCAACTCTCTTCTCTTCTTACCGCGAGGTATATCCTTTTTTTACCATCATTGGTAAACCCCTTTCCTTTTTACCTTTGGGTATTCCTTGTACCATTGCTGGTATTTTTCTGGTTCCTCCTTCTTTCTTTCTAACCATAGCAGATAAAAAGGTAGTCCAGGGTTTAAAAGATGTTTGGATTGTGGCCATAAATTACCTAGTTCAGATGCACATTCCCTATGTGTCTACTGCTTGGGTGTGACTCACTTAACAGTTGACCCGCCTTGCGGGATTTGTAAGAATTTTTCTAACAGGACGTTAATTGAAAGGAAAAATAAATTAATATTGAAGGAGTTACTAAATCTCCCTTTTCAGAGGCTATTTCTGGGTCGGAGGCTTCAACCCCTCCAAGATCCCATAAGAAAAAGAGTGATGAACAAAAAAAAAGGCCAAGTCTCTTCCTTCTTCCTCAGCTGGGGACTGTCAGGAACCGTGACCTGAGAAAGCTAAGATTTCTAGTTCGGATTTGACTTTTTCAGCTCCAGCGCTTTCGGTGCCTAGATCTTTGGCACCGAGGCTATCGGCGCCATGTGTGACTTTGGCACCGACTAGTGTGCCCCATACCGCATCGGTAGCAGGGAGCTCCTCGGTTCAGACTCCCTTTCCGGCACCGACTGTTCAGTCAATGCAGACTGTTATGACGTTGATGGATTTTTCGACGCCCATTCCTTTTTTAGCTCCAACAACTTACCCGGCACCGACTACCCTCTCGGTACCGACTATTTCATCACTGATGTCTTCGGCTCAGGCCTTAGCGCAGACAACCACTTCGGTACTGACCTCATCGTCGGTGCAGACCATGCCTTCTGCACCAATGATTTCCTCAGTGCAAACACCAGTAGTTCAGACCATTACAGCTCCATTGTTTTCGGTGCAAACCCCCCCGTGGTGGGCACCGAGCTTGCTCCGTCCTTGGATAGACCTGACTCTCCTTCAGCCATGTCCGTGAAATCCACTAGAAGCCTCTCTGAACACGATGTGTTGCTTCTTGTGGATCAGTTGCTTTTGGCCAGAGGTATTACACCCCCCCCCCTCCCCAGGACCTATCCTTTCTCGGGAGGTGATCTCTCTTTACCAAAGACCCCAACTTATTTTCCTCCTTCATTGCTTTTGAAGCCCCTTGATATAGCACAGTCTTTTCCCACTACGGTTCCCTTTATGGACCTCACTAAGGAGCCGTAGTTGCCTTTGTGGCAGGAGAGTCTTGCCACTGCCCAGGATGTCAGCTGTACCATACATACCTTGGCGTTTCACAGCCATCCAGGGACTCTGGGTTGGCAGGCTGATCCACTTCGGCAAGAGGTTACCCCTGCCGGAGGCCCCCACCCCTCTTCAGGTGGACCGGCCTTCCAGCTAATGGATAAGGCTCTTGCGTCGGTTGGCGACCCTGTGCTATCACTCTCCCCGCCCTCCTCCGGACCGCAGTGCACACAAGCCGCTCATAGCGGACACCGGGCGCAAGGGCCTCAGGACATACTCCCACAGGAGACCCCTTTTGCACTGTCTTCCCCAGCTTCTCCCTCTGAGGAAGATCATCGTAAGAGCTCGTGCAAGAGGAAGCACATGGACTCCACAGAGTAGTCCCTTACTGAAGACATAGACTTTGATGATGGGGAAGGGTCCCCTCAATCACCCTCTGAGGTATCCTTTGGTGATATCCTTGAAATCCTTAAACAGAGAGGTGATTGGCAGCCCTCTAACCTGACCTCTGAAGAGTCTGTGTTCCTGCAGGCCTTTCGTGCCCAGCCCCCTACCTTCTGGGTTACTCCACCTGCCAACGAACTTGTCCAGCTCGTCGTGCAGTGTGCGTGGAAGGTTCTTGATACCATTGAGACCATTCCCCGGAGGCCAGATAAAATGTTGTCCCCTCCTGCTAATGAGCCCCATGGGTCCAAAGGCCTTCCTGTAGATGCCTTGGTGGTGGCAGCCACAACTAAAAAGGACCTGGCGGAAGAAGAAAGACAGACTGTCCATCCGCCCAACAAAGAGTCCCGGGCTCTGGACAGAATAGGGAAGCATACCTTTGCATCAGCGACCTTTGCAGTCAGGTCCCTGAACTATATGGCACATTTTACCAGGCTAAAAGAGACTTAATTTGTGAGCTCTCTGAAACCTTGGCTGGAGCTGTGTCTGATGAGGTCCATGACAAAGAGGCCTCTCAGCTAGCCACCATCGAATCGATATCTAACTCCTCCATGTGCCTGATGTCTCATGCATCAGAAGGAGCAGCTAGAGCGGCGGGTTCAGGCATTGTTCTGAGACGCCATGCCTGGATGCGCTTGTGTGATTTCGCGGAACCCTTCAAGGCTTCCATTCTCAATGCTCCCATTGAAGCCTCTTCTTTGTTCGGACCCAAGGTTAAAAACACACTGGCTAGATGTGAACAGGACGGTAAGACCCTTTCTGCTGTGGGTGTTCATTATTCTTTCAATCAACGAGCTTTCTCCAGAAACCAGAAGAGTGGGAAGATATGTCACAAAAAGTCTGAAGGTTCTTTCAATGACACACAGGCCGAGTTCTCCCCTAGAAGCAGAGGGGGAAACTAACAGGGAAGACGCCTTTTTTGGGGCAGAGGGGGTCCACAAAACCAGGGCTTCAGGGATTCTTTTCCTCGCCAATCCTACCAGTGCTCCTGAAGAGCGACCCAACTGCTTTCCTCTGGAAGTGGTTGGGGGTCATTTCTCTTTGTACCCTTCTGCCTGGCTAACCATTACCACTGATTCTTGTGTACAAAGGATAATAACCAGAGGTTATCATATCCGCTTCAACCTTTGTCCCACTCCCCAAACAAGCTTACCCGACGTTCCACCCAGTCAAAGGGAAGAAAAAGCATTAGAGATTTCAAAGCTGCTAAGAAAAAGAGTAACCCAAATAGTCCCTCCAGACCAGATATGATCCGGATTCTACTCAAGACTATTTATGGTGCCAAAAAAAAACCTGGGACTGGAAACCAATTTTGGATCTCAGTGTATTGAACAAGTTTGTAAAGGTACAGAAATTCCAGATGGTCACAATACAGTCTATCCTTCCGCTTTTGGAAAAAGATGATTGGATGTGCTTGATAGATCTTCAAGATGCGTACTACCACATAAAAGTGGACAGACCATCAAGAAGATTCCTTCGCTTCCGTGCAGGAGCCAGTCATTACCAGTTCAGAGTACTGCCCTTCGGACTCTCTACAGCCCCCATGGTGTTCACAAAGTGAATGGCAGTCGTCACAGCTCACTTGCGACGACAAGGATTCCAGGTGTTTCCATACCTAGATGACTGGCTCATCTCCGCCCCCACCAGACATCTATTGGAAGAAGCCCGGGCATACCCTCTTCTCACTGCAGAAAGGCTAGGCATAATCATAAACTGGCAAAAATCCAATCTCACCAAATATCAGTCCACAGAATACATAGGGGTAATCTTGAACACAAAGAGTTGCAGAGCATCCATTCCGGAGCACAGAATTGTAAGGATAAAGCAGCAACTGATTCCAATCCTTTCAAGGGAAAAATCCATAGCTCATTCAGTTCTCCAGCTGTTGTGTTCCATGGCAGCCTCCATTACTATTGTCCCCCTGGCCAGGTTTCACATGAGGCTTCTACAATGGCTACTTCTCACCAAATGGTATCCCTTTCAGTACCCTCTTTCAGCCAAGATTCGGGTAACTCACAGGTGCAAGCAAGATTTAAACTGGTGGATGGCACACAATCCATCACAATGGTCTCGCCCCTTCTCCCCCCAACAGCCTAAGGCCACAGTGACCATGGACGCCTCCCTGATGGGGTGGGGGGGCTATTTCATGGACAGGCAGTCCAAGGTACTTGGTCCGAAATGGAGGCCTATCTGCATATAAATGTTCTAGAGCTGAGTGCAGTGCTTCTGGCGTTGCAAACATTCCATCCTTTGCTACCGTCTGGGACTATTACGATACAATCAGACAACATGACAGTGGTCTGGTACATCAACAAACAAGGTGGAACCAAATCTTACCCACTTTGTCGGGAGGCCATGAGGATATGGCAGTGGGCGATGGCTACCAACCACTTTTCTTCTAGCAACGGACATTCCCGGGAGTTCTAACGTGATAGCAGACAGACTCAGCAGGTGTATTCTACAACCTCACGAGTGGTTCCTGAATCCTTTGATAGCGGCGGAGATTTTCAACCACTGGGGTCTTCCTTGCTGCAACCTTTTTGCTTCCCCGACCAACTACAAATGCAGCAACTATTTTGCCCTGATTCCGCCTCCAGGACAGTCACCCAGGGACACTCTAGTCCACGATTGGCTCTCGGGTATACTTTATGCATATCCACCTCTCCCCCTCATTCCCCAGTTTCTGAAGAAAGCCCGCCGGTTGAAGAGCAGAGTAATCCTCATAGCACCATATTGGCCTCGTCATATTTGGTTTCCCTTCCTTTGGCCTCACCTGCTAGATCAACCGTGGATTCTCCGTCCAACCCCGGGGTTGATCTCCCATCCACAGAATCTGATTCTCCCCAGTTTGAACAGGCTGAAGCTCACAGCTTGGCTCCTCCAATTCCTTTGATTGCCAGGCTGAAAGATCTTTCCTTGCCAGTATGTGACATTCTTATTGCATTTCACAAGTCTTCCTCCAGAATTACATATCTCAGCAATGCAGCAATTATTTTGCCCTGATTCCCCCTCCAGGACAGTCACCCAGGGACACTCTAGTCCACGATTGGCCCTCTGGTCTACTTTATGCATATCCACCTCTCCCCCTCATTCCCCAGTTTCTGAAGAAAGCCCGCCAGTTGAAGAGCAGGGTAATCCTCATAGCACCATATTGGCCTCGTCATATTTGGTTCCCCTTCCTTTGGCCTCACCTGCTAGATCAACCGTGGATTCTCCGTCCAACCTCAGGGTTGATCTCCCATCTGCAGAATCTGATTCACCCCAGTTTGAACAGGCTGAAGCTCACAGCTTGGCTCCTCCAATTCCTTTGATTGCCAGGCAGAAAGATCTTTCCTTGCCAGTATGTGACATTCTTATTGCATTTCACAAGTCTTCCACCAGAATTACATATCGCAGCAAGTGGAAAAGATTTACTATTTGGCTGAAAGAAGAACATGTAGATCCTTTTTCAGCACCAGTGTCGATAGTACTGGAATATCCGTCTTACCTTATTCCAATCTGATCTATCTGCCTCTACCATTAGAGTTCATTTGGCCGCAATATCTAATTTTCATGATGGTGTCCAAGACTCTTCTGTTACGTCACACAAATTATGCAAGACTTTCATAAAAGGCGCGAATCATCTAAAACCCCCTGTTAGAGAACCTACTCAACCATGGGACCTGTCATTTGTCCTACAAGCTTTAACAATGTCACCTTTCGAACCAGCTTCTTCTTGCGACCTTAAATATTTGTCATGGAAAACCTTGTTTTTGGTCGCCATTACCTCTGCCAGACGTATCTCTGAACTTCAAGCCATATGCCTCAAGAGACCATATTTGATTTTTCATAGAGATAGAGTGTCATTGAGAACTAATCCTTCCTTTCTGCCAAAAGTGATTTCTGAAATGTCCATTAATCAAACCATTGAATTGCCAGTTTTCTTCCCCAATCATTCAAACAGAGGAGAGTATTGCCTACATACCCTAGATGTTCACAGGCAAATTCGCTTCTACTTGAGCAGAACTAAAGCTTCTCGTAAATCAGACCAGTTATTTTTGGCCTATTCTGGACCTAAATTAGGATGTGCTGTTGCTAAGGTCACATTGGCTAAATGGTTGAAAGACTGCGTAACCTTTATTTATAGAAAACGTAATATTCCTTTAACTACTACCATAAAGGCTCATTCTACAAGGTCGGTGGCAACTTCTGCTGCCTTCCATGCCAGAGCCTCCTTACATGACATTTGTGCAGCTGCAACTTGGGCTAGTCCTCATACCTTCATCAATCATTACAAGTTGGATTTGGCCTCCAGGGGAAGTGCATCTTTTGGTTCTGTGGTGCTCAGGAATGTCCTTCCATGAGAGCCTCCCAGGAATAAAGGTAGCTGGGGACTCTGTCCCACACGTAAGGAATGAATGAGGATTAACAATTTCAGATAAAGAAGTTATGTCTTACCATAACGTTCCATTTGTATTGTTGATCCTCGTTCAGTCATTACGACCCTCCCTCTTTCCCCCTCCTGTGGCTTTTAGTGGATCTCACCATCCGGTTCTGTTAGGTCATTTGACCAGAGGTAGCCTCTACCTTCTTTTGACTTGCAAACTCAATCTGAGGTAACAGGGAGAGGGGAGTTCTGGGTAAAAGTTTAGCTTGAGAGTTGTGGCTGGCGCAAGCTTGGAAGATGGCTGGCTCGGTTCCGAGGTCAGAACCGACTGCTCACACGTAATGACTGAACGAGGATCAACAATACAGATGGAACGTTATGGAAAGACATAACTTCTTTTTTTGTGTCTTCAGTCCATTTGCTGTTCATTGACAGAAGTTGTATCAAGTGGAGAAGTGTCAGTCTCCATTGTGTACTTCAGGATTGTTTCCATTGTTGACATATGTGCCAATGTGACATAGTCTTCAGAAGTAAGGCTGCATTTGGGAAGTTAGTTCTACAGGACTTGGCTGTCTAAACTTTGTGCTTGCACTAGCCTTTCTCCTTCCACCTTGATGATAACAACTTGGGATTTAGCCCAACATCAGATGCATCAATAAAGGTCTTTGTTGTTAAACTCTCCTTGATAAATCAAGTATACTCTTCATGCATACCTCTTTGGATGTGTGTCTCCTTCACTCTCCTCAGTATCCTCACTTAGGTTCCCAATAAAACAGCAAGTGTTTACTTTATAGTATATGTTGGAAATGTTAGTGCTAAATCTTCATTTTTTTTTCTTGATTCTATTTAATCTATCCTACCAATCAGCTTTTTCAGTACTGAGCCAATGGCTGTACTGAGGCTGCCATACTTAGCCGAAGCAATCCCAGATCTAACACCAAAAACAAACCACACTGGTGGAATCCTTATCTTAACAGGGTATATGACAAAAGAAAAAAAAAAAGTCATGGCCAAAATCAGAAAGTACAATTCTCATAGAGATTCAACTAAGTGAAAAACTAAGATATCTAATAAAGTCCAACAAGGCCAGCTATGAAGTCAGGATAGCCTCCCAGGCTAAGGACAATTACAAAGCCTTCTTCAGCTATGTCAGGAATCTTAAAGGTAGTACTCAGCAGTGTGCAGAACTGGTGGACCATGATGTTCACAGGCTACTTGAACAGGACTAAAGCTTCTCGTAAATCAGACCATTAGGGGACAAACCTAATTTTATATACAGAAAAGGATGTAATTTTAAGAATCTGACTGAACATACCCAGAATACTGGAACTGATGACCAAATGAGCATGTTTAAATGTGATCGCTGCTCTTTCTGCAAATTTATATATACTAGTGAATGTTTTGACATCAGTGGTGTTATTCTTATTGTAAGGGGTAAATTTAACTGTAATACCACTAGCATTGTTTATGTGGCATGCAGGAGCGGCCTTAGGTCAACTGGTGCCCTAGGCAAAAGGGCTCCACGGCACCACCACCCGGTGCCCCCATCCTGGTCTACCTACACCAAATAAACACAGAAAAAGTGCCCCTGCTAGAGAGGCGCCCTAGGCGGCCGCCTAGTTGGCCTATGCTTAAGGCCGGCTGTAGGACCATCAACTGACCCTGAGAACTGCAGACCTATCAAACTGATATGTCTAATTTGCAAAGACATGGAACAGATTGTCATGGAAATGATCAACAAGGACATTAACGTAACCAATGCTCCGGTCCCACCAATGGGCTGAATAATAATGAAGGAACTCACAGTTTATTGATACACAACAGGATCCTATTCAAATGCAGCGCAGAACATTGCCAACATACATACAGTGGACCAATCTCAGTTTAGCTTTAAGGGAAGGTCTTGCCTACTTAACCTGGTGGACTTCTTCAGGAGAATCACATAGCTGTGGATGAGGGGAAAA